>NC_133368.1:8063761-8207101 GCF_049309525.1 Garra rufa | reverse complement strand
AAACCATGTAAAAAAAATAAAGTTTCAATTTAGTATTCTTGAAAACTCAGAAAAAATAAAAATAGCAGCCTACTTATTGCAGCTGGCCCATGTGCTGAATGAGTATTTGAGAACAATCACCTCATTCACTCACACACTCACTTATTCAGACAGAGACAGGTTTTTTAAAGGAAAATTAGCATATTAACATTATCTGCAAAAGCTGGGATCTCTGGGCATTTACAATGTCCCCTGCAACACAAAAAACCCTCTCACTTGGGACCAGAGTATGTGAGCAGAGTGGAGCGGCAACAATTTCCCCTCGGCGCTCTGTGCATTTAATAATCGCTCCGCTCCAGCTCCGCTCCGGGTTCACAATTTTCCGCTTCCGCTGCACTCCTCGCACACTGATATCAGAAACACCGCTCCGCCTTCACTTCGCGTTAAAAACAATTCAGAGATAATGTTTGAAATATAACGGTCCTGTTCATAACACATATTAAAATTAAACATACTAAAATAAAATAAAATAACAGTAGAGTTTGGAACACTAGTGTGCAAACTTTGTTCCTACCACATACCAAGCTAATAACATTGTCAGCATTAAAAGACTAACTGCTGCTTTATGCAGTTCAAAGTTTGTAATGAAAATAAAATACATTTTCGTCAGTTATTTTACTTATGGATCGCTGCATTTCTGACAGATTTCTGCTTACATTTGTTTTAATTGCATTAACAGAGTGATTGCGTGTGAATAAGTGCTGTACCTGTTTAAATGATGCTTTCACCTGAAAATATTAAGTATCTAGAAAGAACAAACTTGTGAACTATAATTTACCGCTCATATGATGTCCATTGCCGTAGCCTTCACATCATTTCTGATGTGAGTGATCCATCTCTATCGAGCGAAATATGTTTAGCATGTGAATTCCTGCTTAATATGCAGTTATATTACGGACAATTGGCATGAATTGTACTGATGATGGAGCGAGTTAAAACCAAGACGCTCAGACTTTTCAAAAATCCGCTCCTCCCTCCATTCAGAATCACACCGCTTCACTCCGCTCGCATACTCTGTAGTGACAACAGACCGCAAAGGATGATGGCCACGCCTGGGCTGATGGGAATTGTAGTTCCTGCTACCTCCCGTTCGCTCCATTTGCCTGAGCAAACTTTTCTCAGAAGACCTATCATTTTATCGAGTGATGCGACCACGGTAGTATCGAAAAAATTTGCTATTGCGGTACGACGGTATTTACAATACCGTTACATCCCTAATATTGTATAGCTATAATAGTTGTATCAAATGAATAAGGAAATTATAGTGCCTTGAATTTATTAAGTAATGTTTATTTTTGTTCGTTTCGCTCTCTGGAAATATAAAGAATTTTATTTTTTTTTACTTGGAATTTTTTAATCCCTGGTTTTAAACAAGCATATACAATAATTTATATATTATTGTTTGAATAAACATTTAAAAATAGTGCTAGAAATGTTATAATTAAGGAAATTAAACAGACCTAGGCATTTGAAAGACATGGTGAAATGTGTCTAATAATTCCAAAAAGAAAGAGAAGCATTGGCCATAATCAAAATATTCGAGACATTTAATAGGAATATCATTTTCTTAACAATTGAGTTGCTGCATGTGTTTATCCAGTCTAATCGAAGTGTGCGTCTCTCCCCCGACTTTGCCAACAAAAATCCCACCCCCTCTCAGAAAATACATAAAGCTGACATTACTGAGCTATATTAAAAGTAGCCTATTAAAATGGTACAATGGCATTGCTCAGTTCAACGTGTTGGGAAATCGGGCATTTTGTCCCGCGTCAGCATTTATTCAACAGTTAATAACGCTCAACATTCAAAAGGTAGGCTAAATATTATTCAGCCAATAAAGTGTAGGTCTATGTATTTCATAGAAAATTGTGTCTAGTACTATATAAATTACAAAGGTTTAATTGGCATCTTTATTTCAAACGACCCGACCGACCGCGACCCGAATATCATTAAAAATATTTTTGGATGACTCGTAACCGCGGGTGACCGCTGGCACCCGTTCATTTTGGATCAACCCGCGCATCACTGGTGGCCACTGTAGTCTTTGGGTTTATTGACACTTGTGTTTCAGTTCTTTTGGTCAAGACCATAAAACCAAATGATAGTTTGGTCCTAGCTTGTTTAGGGTTCACAATGAACCTAAAGATCAAAACAAAAAGCATATACAGTCACAACCTAATTGGAGTTGAATGCACTATATGTACATCTTGGTGCTTTTTAAAGCTGATATCTTGCGAAGAGCATATAAAATGCGTAAAGAGGTCAAAACATTGCCAGAAATTTGTTTCACTCAAAGATCTGCTAAATAATAAAGGCAGTTCTGATGCCTCTTCTGCTTTTCCTGTTTATTGCTTAAACTGTTTGACTGAGCAATGGTTTTTGGAAACAATTCTATTTGCAGTTACCTTTCATGTTGCTGATGGTGCAAATGACATGTTACACCTTTTAATTTTAGCAAGCAAAATGGCACAAATATGTAATATTAGTCTTTATATCTTATTGTGTTAGCCATCTGAACTACTGCTTTGGCCAACATTTCTACATTTAGAGATGGTTGAATTGGCCACTCTCTGCTTGTTTAGTTGGGTCATTTCATCCAGTCTGAATTACAGTATGCTAATTATAGTGATGATTCCCATGGAGCACCCTGAGGTTAAATGTGTTGCGCAGTGGCACAATAGGAACAGGCTAGATCTTGATTACCATAAGACTTGGTATTACTATTTCCCGGGATTAGACCAAGTTTCTGCTTTAACCTTTTTTGTCGTCCGAAATCTGTCGTATGACAAACAGTCAGAGAACAACGGGCTGCAAGTATCAGGGTTCGTACGGGTGCTTGAATTCCTTGAAAATGCTTGAATTTTAATGTAGTGTTTTCAAGGTTTGAAAAATGCTTGGATTTTGGATGAAGTGCTTGAAAGTGCTTGAATATGCAGTTGCATCGGTTTCATATTAATTCGCTTTCATACTAAATAGTTATTTTTTGTTATGCTTATAATGTGTAAAAGAAAGAAAAGAAAAAAACAGCTCCGCTCCAGTGTGCACGTGAGGCTGTAGTGATCTGCCGGTCTTTCTTGATGCGCGCCCTCTGATGGAACAGAGCGGTAGATAAAACATGCCATTTATCAGGAGGTTGTTGCATCAGTCCTCGATGGCTTGAAAACGACAAATAAGAATTATGTTTAAAATGAGAATTTGGGGATCGCAAAATTGCCAGCCCGATGTCCCGGGGCTATTGTGTTTTCCAGTCGGGCTGCTAAAATGTTTCACTGGACTATCTTAAAGTAGAGGGCTCGTGCGGGTCCTTACAAACTCATCAATTTAGCTGTCTCAAAGTTAAGGCCATAAAAAGTTTTAAATGTATTAAATAGTATAAGAAAAGGCTTAATTATAAGTTTAAGAGTTAGGGACGGATATACGAGAATCGCGAAAGGGCTGGATAAAACTTCAAAAGGCAATGATGTCATTGAATAAACATATACGCTGCACGTTTCAAAGTCAAAGCGCAGCACTGATGTCTTTATATGAATGTATCTGAAGGGAACCGACTGTCCTCAGAAACGTGTCATTGGCATTTTTATTTCATGCCTGATAAAACAGCGTTAATGCTGCTTGGTATACAGCCGTTACTAAGGAAACCGTAATATTTCAGCGCTCCTAAAGCGCCCCCTCGTGACAGGGAATGAATTTGCGAATATTCAGCTGTTTAGTAAGATTATTACAAATATTGACCCATGTTTTTATGCAGCAAACACATAAGAGTTGTAAATGTAAAAAGTTATGTGCTTTCTAAAAATCTAAACAATTAAGACAGCAATATTTATGTTTTAAATAAATATAATAAATTATACCATTTTAAAAATATAAAGGCTGAAATGCCATTGTATAATGTTTTGTTTTTGTGAAAATCTAAATTATAAATCATGTCATTTTATGGCTTAATATGTTACTGTACATTGTTCAACCCCACTACGGTGTTCATTTTACTTGCACAGCTCTTAAAAAGGGTCATAAATTGCCTTAAATTGATATTATAAAATTCTGCAGATACACTGTAAATAGTGAAAAAAATACCTTGATATTTGTGAATAGAAAATCAGATAGGAGTCTAAATGTCAATCAAAAATATTTTCAATGTTTAAAAAATTGTCTTTTTTCATTTGGGCCAGTTAAATTTTATTATTAATTTTATAGTGTCTTTTTGACTACCTTTTAGTACTTTTAGACTGAAATCTGAAATGTATTTGTGAAAATCCTTCAAGTTTTAGAAAGTTTTCAAGTTTTAGAATTTTAGTTTATCATTTTTTTTTACAGTCATTTTATAGCAGTCATTAATGTTACATAGACATTGCCCTACTCCACTCATACAGTATTACTTTTATTTGTGCAGGTCTTAAAAAGCCTTTAAATTTTATTTTTTAAAATACTACAGATACTCAGTAAATTATATTAATTATATATTTTAAATTATATAATTTGTATACTGAATGTTGACTATTTATATGGGGCAATGTTATATGCAATCTAGACAGTTGTTTTTTAATAGCACAATAACATCTGATTTAAAATTAAGAACTCATGTATGTGAATATGTAATTTACCACAGTGCTGGAAAATCTTGAAAATGCACCTTGAAAGTGCTTGAAAAGTGCTTGAATTTTACTTTGGAAAAGGTGTAAGAACCCTGAAGTATGAATCTGAACTTTTGATTCCTTTGTAGTTTGCTTGCGACTGTTAAAGCATTACGTTCATATGGACATGTCTCAACAATTTCTGGAGTTGAGCACATCTAAAAGCCCAGAACTGAAATGAAAAGCTCCTGCTGTTGTAAACACTTCTAAGGACTCCGACAGAAAAGAATCATTGCATGTTAACAATGTTTTCTTTCCCCTCTCTGAGGTTGTGCGTTATAGTTTTATTAGAGTGTGATTGAACCGTTGACAGTCTCATTCAAGTCGCACACTTTGAGGAATTATGATAAAGGAGTCTCTGTTTGAACTCAATGCTGTGCTGTTGTCTGGCAGTGAGTCATAGTCTTTCTGGTCTTAATGCAAAAAGCGTGATTGTCAATCATTTCCGAGCTTTATGAGATCTCCATCTGTTCTTTGAGATTATCTCTGCTCTATTTCTGTATTAATTCATAATAGTGTTTATTGTCATTTCTTTATTCTCTAAAGCCAAGCATATAACAATTTCAGTTGTCTATGAGTGTCATCTTTTGTTAAGTCAGACTTTTTTTCACTTAATTTCAATTTGGTCAATATTTCAATACTCAAATTTTTTTTTTTAAAGTCCCGGTCTGCAATTTTGCCCGTGTCGAGTAACCGGCAAAATATCGAAAGTGTCACATTCTTTAGACGAGAATCCATGAAACTAATTATTAGACAGTTTTCTAAGGCTGCATGATATATTAAACTCATTTAAAAATCATAAAGCATAATGCCATGGTGAATTCACAAACGCTTCTATGCAGGTTTAATATATGCACTTTAATTATTTACATGCTTGTAGGTTATGTATCTGTGTGTCAGAGCGGCTTCGCTCACAGAAAATGCTGCTCTGCATAAACTGTTATCATTTACATGTGTGGAGCTTCTCAAACTCAATCTCTGCATATTGTTGAGAGTTTGGGTTTATTATAACATTCATCTGGGAATCAGTGTGCAGCATTTCATCAGATTTGTAAGGTAAATCATTTATTAACCTACACAAACACAGGAGAATACATCAGTATCTGTCTGAATATGCTAACCCTGCTGGAAAAACAGCTAAAACTATCTTAAGTTGGTTGGCTGGTTTAAGCTGGAAGAAGCTGGTTTTAGCTGGTCTCCGAGCCTGGCCAAGCTGGTATTAGCTGGTTGGCCAGCTAAAGAAGTGACCAAAACCCCTCTAAACCAGCCTGCTGACCTGCTATGGCCATGTCGGACTAGCTTAACCCAGCTAACCAGTTTAGGCTGGTTTAAGCTGTTTCTTTTTTTCAGCAGGGACCTGTTCATTGTGATTTCAAAATAAAAGCTCACACCCTCACTCTGAGTTTACATGTTTTGATGTCCACACATTAAAAAAATTGGCTGTAGAATTTCTGTTGTGAACAACTGGCCAAATATTAAAAATTAAGTGGACATTTTAAATAAAAAAATTTAGTCAATATTAAATGATTAGATCACGCAGTAAAATTTAACACTGGCGCCCTCGGCAGTCATTTGTTATAATGCATAATGTACATTAGTTCTGTTGTTTATAATACATTGTGTTTTAACAGTTTTGTTTAATAAAACCATATGGCTACTTGCTTTTGAAACTTTATTTGAACTAATTATTATACTGCCCCGTTGTTTCTATATGCATTTGAAGTCATTTTAAAGGCTATTGAAAAAAATTACAATGATCAGATTACTCTAATTGTGAGAATAATCGACTAATTACTCTATTACCCAAAATAATCGAGTAATGTCGTATTTGGAAATTTAATTGAGTTGACTTCAATTTTAGTAAAATTGAAAATGTAGTTTTAAGTAAAATGTGTGATTTAGTGAAAACCTCTCAAATTTTAACAGCCAAACTAAAAACATTTTCTTAATGTATAAACATTCCTCAATTTAAACATGCACCAAACTAATGAATGATGTATTAATATAAATAAAATACAGCATCTTTGAAAACCCGGGCTCTTGATGGCATTTTAATATGTATACTGAAGTATCATCTACTGTTTAGAAGTTACTGTGGCATAAATTCTTCAAGCTATACTGTTATTAATTTTTCAAAGCACATTTTTAATTGTGTTATATAAGCGTTTTAGTTTAAGAGTTAATTATCATCGTGACATATTTTCATGTTGTCTTTGTCATTCGCAGACTTTTTCTTCATTAAATTGATACTAAACACCTTGACGATTAAACAATTTTAATTTAATTAGTCTATTCTTGATACTACTTGTGATTTGATCTTTTTGAGATTATTTCAAGTGATCAAAACATGTGAAATGCTTGAGTGTCATAATATTCTCATCCTTGCTGTGTCTTCAGCAGTTTTCCGTGCAAATCTCCCATAATATAAACCATGATTAAAGTGTGCAAAGTTCCTTTTAAGATTTGTATATTGAGAGAGAGAGAGTGAAAGGTCTGATTATTTTAGTATAATATTCTCAGTGTGCGTGGAAAGTGGATCAAAAAGAGCCATTATTTTAAACGCATTTAAACATTTTACTTAACATTTATATTCTTGTGAAATACTTGTTTCTAAAGCTCTAAAGTAGTGCTTTGAAAATACTGATAGATTTTTATTCATTTATTGATTTGAATTTTTGCTTTATCAAAGTACTTGCACTTGACATCCCTACAGATTTTACTTGGGTTGGTTCACTTCGCATTTTCTTGTTTTGGTGGCTGCTGGAGCATGAAGCCGCCAGGCCGTCCATTAAGTTGACTGAGGGATAGATGGCTCGCACACAGGCCTGTGTGTCGCTGCTTTACACCGCTCTCTGTGGTGCTGTCTAATGGGCTGTCAGGTGTCAGGGGCAGCCGCTGCATAACAGCAGCCAGACTCTGGCCCAGGGGAGACAGGGGTGTAATTTCAGATGACAGGCAAACGCTGAGGTTCTGGGCCAGACCTCCAAGCGCCAAGAGGGTAAATTTATCTGGGGTGGGCTTTGGACCTCAATGAAATTGAATGAAGTTCAATTAGAAGTACACAAAGCGAGTGTAATTGAGTCTAAAGGAAAGCTTGTAAACCCCTAAGCTGGGTGTGAGCAGGTCACTGTGGTGGCATGTTCAGGTAATTGCTAATTCTGCAGTGTAGGAAATACTATGCGCAAATGACTTATCGTGGAAACACAGCGAGTTTGTGATCAAAGACACAACGCCTACACTTCTTGTTCACTGTGGTGGGTGTGAACCGTGTGTTTATGACTGTGTACATCTGGGCTGCTAACAGATCAAAATAACATTTCAGCTGCGGTGTGCAATACTGACAAAAAAGATATCTTAATTATTTTCTGAAATTTTGCTGATGATAATTAGACCGTATTTTGCTGAGCATGTTATTGTGCTGGTACTTTGTCAAGTTTGGGACTGCCATGGACAGCTGACTCCCAAAGCTTTTGATAATCTAAATTTTTGTGCAGAGGTTATTTTGCAAGAGTAACAAACTTTTCTAATAAGCTTAAATAGATTTTTACCTTTTTATGGGCTTAAAATTGTCCCTAGGTGGCGGAAGATCATTTCATGAGTGAGTCATTGAGTTATACATTCAACAAATTCATTCAAATGGCTGATTGATTCAGTCATTAAACACCGTTTTGTGCTGCTTAGTGACGCAAAACAGCTCTGCTGTGACTTTGTTTGGAGCTATTTTTGTTGTCCAAAACAAGAACTGTTCTGTCCAAGGCCATGTACACACTGCAAGTTTCAGGAATGACAACTGCATTTAAATGCGGGAGTGAGTCCCGTAAATTACCATCCCATGTGTGTACGGAACATTGGAGTCTTGTGGGAGTTAATAAGAATTTAATTATTTGGTATCTGCTTTTTTTTTTGGTTAAAGACTGTCTATTTTTAGCTAAACTACTGCTTATAGATGTGCTGTGTTCTGTTTTTTTTTATTTTTTTTATTTTCTCAGGAGGCTGTTTTAGAGAGCGCTGTATTGCAGTGTTGCCATGTCCTCATATTTATTTACAAGGTTTTTCTTTTCTTTCTTTTTTTTTTTTTTTTTACAAGCGGATTTGCGATCTCAGTTTTTTTTTTTTTTGTGTTATAAAACAGAATTTGGGGGGAGGTTTTAATCCCCTCATTCTTGATTAAAGTAGTTCATTTAAAATGTTATTATTATTATTATTATTATTATTATTATTATTATTATTATTATTATCATTACTATTATTATTAATATTATTATTACTGCCATTTATCATCTTCCTCACCCTGACCCCTGAATACCATTCACACCCTCCATCCTCCATTTTTTGTTAATACTACTATCATCATTTTTATTATTTTTTATTATTATTATGTCTGTGGTACTTTTCTACATGTTCCCTTGTGTTCCAACCTCGACACAGTTATAATTACCACTTACACGCACACTCACATGCACACACAAATCATGTTTACAGTCATGTATGTTTTGTTGGCCTTTGATGTATCACCTGTAAATAGTATATTTGTTGGCAATAAAAAAAAATAAAAAAATAAAACAGAATTTGGTGTTTTTTGTGCGCTTGTCTTTGTTGTTGTGTTTTTTTTTTTTTAACAGAGCACAGCCCCGTGTCAAAGGTTCCGTACACACTGCATAGAATTTCTGTTAATGTTGTTGCCACTACTTATATTTTTCGAGAGTTAATGCGGTTGTCACTTCCGTATTTTTTTAAAAGCCTAATTGCATGCATGCATCTTTTGTCAAATTCTTAAATTGAATATAATATATTTTAAATATAAACCTAATTTGTCAGTAGGTGGTGGAAAATCACTGCATGAATGAGTCATTAAATCATGCATTCAACCAGTTAGTTCAAATGGCTGATTGATTTGGTCGTGAAACACTGCTGATCAGTGACGCAAAACAAGAACTGTTCTGTCTAAAGCCACGTACACGCTGCGAGTTTCAGGAGTGACAACTGCATTTAAATGTGGGAGTGAGTCCCATAAATTATGTGTAACTATACTAACATTTGGACGTCTTGTGGGAGTAAAAAAGAATTTAACCATTTGGTATCTGCTGTTTTTTTTTTTTTTTTTTTTTTTTTTTTTTTTTTTTTTTTTGGCTAAAGACTCTTTTTGTCTGTCTATTTTTAACTAAACTTCTAGGCATGCTGTGTTCTGTTTATTCTCAGGAGGCTGTTTTAGAGAGTGCTGTATTGTAGTGTTGCCATGCCCTCATATTTATTTACAAGCGCTTTTAGGCATGTTGTTTGGTCTTAGGTCCTAAAGCTAGGCACTCTAAGGAGTTAAAAATGTGGTCTGTTGCAGATATGAGATCTGTTTTTTTTTGGTGTTATAAAACAAAGCATTTGGCTCTTTTATTTATTTTTTTATAAAGATCTGGCAACACTGACACTCTACCGCAGGGCTCATGAGTGCGTGCCAAAATATGCTAAGGTTAAGGTTGTGTTGACTTGTCATGTTTGGTTTGATTAAAACGATCTCTGGTGCGATTGCCATGTTAGTGTGGTTCGTTTAAGTGCGAATGCTGCCATCCGAACCTTGGTGAGTAAGGTCAAGATGTGACGTTATGTGACATGGTTTCACGAAGGGAACAAACTGTGTATCCAAGACAAAATCGAGAGAGGGCAAACGTGGAGCAACGAGGAGGTAAAGTGCCTTTTATGAGCTCTGTGAGTTTGCAGGTGGTAAAAATAAAATAGTATGCACAATATAGGCTACGCTGATTTGCTGTCAAAAATGCCATTGTAAACGCTAAGCGGACCAGGACCAAATGTGTCATTTTCCTTTTTGGTCCGGACGAAATAAACCAAACTAATTGAACTATAAGTGTGAACACACCTTCTTTTTGGAAAGAACCGTCAATTCTTCAAAAACAAAAGTAATCCTCTGCGTCAGATGTCGGGAGTAAATGACAACTGCTATGTTTATTATTACACCCAACAACAAAACACCTCAATCGCTTGGGAGACATTCTTGTCTACTCCTGCTCTTTGTAAAAAAAAAAAAAAAAAGCACTGGGTGGATTTTTATCAGTGGATGTGTACACACACTGCCAACACATAGTGCTTTATTTGATCATTTTATACATGCAAGTAAATTTGTCTAATTTAATATTATTAATAGCCTTTGTGGGGGGAAAAGGCAAAATAATGGGTGAAATAATTGATCATACTAAAAAAAAGTGATCATAGTAAATTGTTATTTTAAATGAAAACATCTTGCTGATAAATTGGCGTATCCTAGAAAGATAGTGGCACAAATTGGAAGCTTTAAAATTACAATGAATTTGTTTTTGGGGGCTTCACTGTGATTTTTTTTTTTTTTTTTTTTTTTTCTAAATAAACACCTAATTTGCTGCTTATTACTAGCAAAAGGAGTGTCTATAAACTAGGGCTGCTTTTTATCAAAAATACCATAAAAACAGTGAAGCAACTTTAACATTTTAAAATGTAATTTATTGCTGTCACTAATCGGCATGATTTTCTTCTGTAGAATATTAAAAGATTGTTGAGGCTAAATTACATTAAGCGCGTACAAAGAAGCTCCAATGGAAAAAAATTTTTGTATATAATAAATGAAGTCATACCGGTTTTTGCATTTTGAATGAATCTATTTGCTACTTAATCAAAAGCTCTTGTTGAAAAGCCAAAGTATACACACTTCTGACCGCATGTTTGTGTAATATATTACTGCAGCAATTATTTTTGTTTTTTACATCACACCACTGCACTTGTGTGCAAAGTACTTTGCCTTCGAGAAAATGGTTGGATTCAAGAGTTTGAGTACATTTTAGGTCTACACTAGAGCCCTGCATTTGAGCCCGAGCCCGTCGGGGCCCGACTTTTTTTTGCCCCTAGGGCCGGGCTTCGGGCCAATTTTCACGTCATAACTTGCACGCATATCGGGCTTCGGGCCTGCTTTAGAAAAAAAAAAAAAAAAAAAAAAAGTTTAATGAGATTTAATGCGTGCGTCCCCGGAAGCGCCAGTGATGCCTAACTCGCGCATAGCAGAGTATGAGCGGAGCGCGGAGTGGAGCGGTGTGATTTTGAATGGAGGAAGGAGCGGATTTTTTTTAAAAGTCGGAGCGTCATGGTTTTCACTCTCTTCAAGAGCGCTCCACCACCGCTCCATCATGAGTACAATTCATGCCAATGGTCCATAATATAACTGCACATTAAGCAGGAAATCATATGTTAAACATGTTTAGCTAGAGATGGATCACTCAAATCAGAAATAATGTGATCTGTAGGTAAAATAACTGACGAAAACGTATTATTTTCATTACAAACTTTGCACTGGATAAAGCAGCAATACTCGTTTAATGCTGACAATTATTAGCTGTGGTCGGAACAAATATTGCACACTATGTTTGAAACTCTCCTGTTATTTTATTTTATTATATTTTATGAACAGGACTGTTACATTTCAAACATTATTTTTTTTATTTATTTATTTATTTTTTTGACGCGGAGCGGTGTTTCTGATATCAGTGAGCTATTATTAAATGCAAGGAGCGCGGGGGGAAATTGTTGCCGCTCCACTCCGCTAACATACTTTGCGCAGCACAGAGATTTTCAGCCACGTGGTAAAGTTGTGTTTTTGAAGTTTTCTATATTATTATTTATTCTTTATATATTTGTTCATTATTCGTTTACTTTACCACTGCGATTTTGCATGTTCCGGTTTTGCGCAGCAGAGCTGCCTGCCCTGTTCGAAATGCCTTTGTTCTGAGATGGTGATAATAAACTTTAAATCTAACATTGTGATATATTTATGTTTGTATTATATCTGTGAATTGCATTGTAGACTAGTCAAGTGTTGATTTGATATATAGGTTAAATTGAGTAAACTCACTGTGGACCACATACCGCTTGGATATCGATGTCACTTAAAAAACTGAAACTTACATTTAAAAAACAAACAAACAAACAAAAAACTCCAAACATTTCTCTAAATTGTTCTGATAAAAAAAACGAAACGAAAAAACATAAACTTTCTATTAAATACGAATCTGGTCTATTTTAATGGCTGTAACAGTATAAGCTGTTTGGCGAAAAAAAAAAAGACGGGCTTCGGGTCGGACTCGGGCCAAAATTTTTGATAAGCTGTCGGACACGGGCCGGGCTACAGCCTGTGCGTTTCGGGCCAGGGCCGGGCTAGGGCTTAGATTTAAGGCCCGTGCAGGGCTCTAGTCTACACCACCCCTCTATCAACATCAGTCTAATCGATTGACGTCTTTACATGAAGGCTTTTTCCATCCAATTGAGCAATCAATCTGATTATAAACTGTTGCATGTAAACAAGTTGTACCACAGTTCTTGCATAGCCGCACAACCACAATACAGTGCAGAAGATTCTGTTGCAAAGTTTGACGTTTCTACATTTGCACAACACCTTTGCATGTTATGCGGATCAGGAGCTTTCAGAGTCTGTTGTCAACTTGCTGCTTCCAAAGGTGTGGTTAATGGGGTCAGACTTTTGCTTCTCAATGCATGCACAGACTCCTGCCTGCCTGTTTGCACGTATTCACTTGCACTTGTTTTGAAGGAATTTTTCAAGTATCAGCTGTGGCAAGGAGTGTTATGTAATTTCCTTGCGGATTAGTCACTTTCAGGAAGTGTTATATTTAATATGGCAACCCTGTTTGATTGAAGTTGATATTTGTAATCAAATAGGCTTCATTTATTGTGCCTGTGCCAACCAGCCTTTTGTTAAGATGGGATTTTTCCAGGTATTTATACACCTCCCTGATTACACTAGGCAGGGGTGTTAGATACTTCACCTAGACATGTCTTGGGGAACTTGTCGTGTGTCGGCTGGATGACAGTCTGTGCTGTGTGAAGACCTTTGTTGCTCTCAGGAATCTATTGAGAAGCGATCATCCTGCTGTTAGCGGAGGCAGAATGCTGTCTTTGTGATGCAGAGCTCTCAGTAATTTGTCAGAAATGACTGCTGGGAAGTTCAGTGTGTACTTCCTGGGAACTTTTCTTTAGCTGTGTGTTTTTGACGCTCATTTCATTTAGCTTTTACCATTCTGCTTCTGGAAATACCCCTCTTATCCAGTTTCCTGTGAGTCACCATTAGCTGTAACTGAGATGGTTAATATTTTTCTTTGGGTCTGGATACATTGTTTGTTTTAAAGCATTTAGTTAATATTCTCCTCTAAGGAATTGATTTAGGTTTATTTTATATTGGTTTTATAATAAAACCAGTTATTGCAGGTTTTGTCGAAACCATTTAGAAAGGATTTAAAATGTCATAATGTGATTGATCAAGTCATGTTTTCTACTTAGTTGTGCTAAATGACCTTAAAGATATTCACCATGGCAACCATAGTTAATTCCAAAATACCATAATTACTTCATTATTCATGTTGCCACTTCATACAACATTTATTGTTATTGCTGTAAAGCCATAATTAATTATTAAAACATGTCTGCAGCTGTCTTAACACTGCAGTCTAAAGCAGGATAAAGTGTATATACCTTGAAAATCTTTACTTTTTCAAGAAGTATATGAAGCACTTGATTTGATGTATTTATCAATGATGCATTAAGTTGATTAAAAGTGGCAGGAAAGACACTTAAAGAAAAATAAGACTATGGCTTATATAATGTAAATGATGTCTCTTGCTGAAATATGTGGTAGGAAACCCATGTAAGTCTTGCATTATTAAAAAAAACAAACAAAAAAAACATTGTACTTAAAATGTACTTAAGAACATTTTATTTTTAATTAAATCAATTATTTTGAGATGGAATTTTTTTTTAAAATGGAATCCAGAAAAGTAATGGAGAAGAATTCGGTAAAAATAAAACCGTAAAACTCATTTAATTAGACAAGGCTTTTTGATTAAAAATAATAATGATGATGATGATAATAATAAAAAAATAAATCTATTTAATATTAAAACAGAGTATGGAAAAATTAAAACGGGAAAAACTATATTTGGAAATAAAACTGATGTCATAGGGCCCTATAATTTTATTTATTTAAATTTAAAATTAAGTAAATTAAACAATATAGTCTTTAATATTACTTAATGTGTATATAATGGCAATAAGGCAATGATAATTAGTTCAAATAAAGATTCTAAAGCAAGAAATCATATGGTTTTATTGCACAAAACTGTTGAAATACATAATGTATTATAAACAATAGAGCTAATGTACATTCTGCTTTATAAAAAGGCCTGAAGAGGGCGCCAACGACCTGACGATTGTTTTTACACTTCGCTGCGAGATCTAATCCTTGTTTAAGATTTACTAAACATGTCCACTTAATCTTTAATATTTTGGCCATATTTTTACCACAGATATGCTACAGCCATGAAATGCACCACTTCCGGTGTTTTACCTTTTGACGCGGGCAAAATGAAATCGAGGGTTTTTAAAAATCGATTAGTCGTTTCGAATCGATGGATCGCGACAGGCCTAATTGGTATCGCAACACAACACGGAAAATAAAATGCTGATATGATGACCGCAGCTACTGAAAAAGCTTACAGGTGGCAATGGATATAAGCTTAGGCTTAAACCAAATGCCATACTATTGATTTTTCCCCACAAGGACTTTAAACACCCCCCAGATATCAAGCGAAATCCGTGCTGAGAAACTCCTTCAGTGGCTGCGGCATCATGACAAGTGTTGGCATGTTTACATCTCTTGTTTCCTGTCTTTGCCATTTGTAAGCTCTTTGAGTAGCTGTGGTCTACTAAAAGCCTCAAAGGCATCAGGGCTAAAGTGAAGAAAACAAAGTTGTGGTTGTATTCATCTACAGACGTCTTTCGATTTTTCTTTTGTTTTCTACTCATTTTGTCACTAGGAAATCTGAGAAGACTTGCATCGCTTCTCTTGTTGCCCTTCAACTGACAATTACAGCCGGAAGATCACAATGTGTCACCGTAAAAGTATTTTATTTTTCAGAGTTGTGTAGCAACAAAAATGGCAACATGAAGTGTTGGTAGTACAAAATATGTAGATTTTTTTTATAATATAAATCTTTAATGGGTTTTCTACTACATATTTCATTAAGAGATATAAGTCTTACAGAAGTTCACTTCCAGAACAAAAATGTACAAATAATTTACTCACTTGTCAAAGATGTTCATGTCTTTCTTTCTTCAGTCGTAAAGGAATTGTCTTTTGAGGAAAACATTTCAGGATTTTTCTCCATATAGTGGACTTCTATGGTGCCCCTGAGTTTGAACTTCTAAAATGCAGTTTAAATGCAGCTTCAAAGGGCTCTAAACCGTCCCAGCCAAGGAAGAAGGGTCTTATTTAGCAAAACAATCAGTTATTTTCTACAGAAAAATTACAATTGATATACTTCATCTTTCTTGGACGCCCTGAAGCCTTCTTAACAAGAATTGAACCTCTTTCCTTGAAGTTCTTGACGATCCTATAAATTGTTGATTTAGGTGCAATCTTAGTAGCCACAATATCCTTGCCTGTGAAGCCAATTTAATGCAAAGCAATGATGGCTGCTTGCGTTTCTTTGCAGGTCACCATGGTTAACAATGGAAGAACAATGATTTCAAGCATCACCCTCCTTTTAACATGTCAAGTCTGCCATTCTGACCCAATCAGCCTGACATAATGATCTCCAGCCTTGTGTTCGTCATCATTCTCACCTGAGTTAACAAGACGGTTACTGAAATGATCTCAGCAGGTCCTTTAATGACAGCAATGAAATGCAGTGGAAAGTTTTTTTCAGGATTAAGTTAATTTTCATGGCAAAGAAGGACTATGCAATTCATCCGATCACTCTTCATAACATTCTGGAGTATATGCAAATTGCTATTATAAAAACTTAAGCAGCAACTTTTCCCATTTCCAATATTTATGTAATTCTCAAAACTTTTGGCCACGACTGTTCTGTGTATTCCGGTTCTAGACTGTTAGGGCATGTCGAAAAATCGTCCTACATCTGTTTTTTTTTTTTTTTTTTTGTAAAGGCCGTTTGATGATCTTTGCTCGTTCACTTTGTAAACACTTGGCCGAGAAAATGAGATGGGGGAATACACAGAGCTCACACAAAGCTAGACGAGATCAATTTTAGTAAAGTCAATTTTATTTTTTATTTTTAAATAACAGATCGTTTTACTAGATAAGACCATTCTTCCTTGGCTGGGATCATTTAAAGCCCTTTGAAGCTGCATTTAAACTGCATTTTGGAAGTTCAAACTCAGGGGCACCATAGAAGTCCACTACATAGAGAGAAATCCTGAAATGTTTTCTTCAAAAAGCTATTTCTTTACGACTGAAGAGAAAAAATACACACATCTTGGAAGACAAGGGGATGAGTAAATTATATTATATTAAATTATATAATGTTGTAAATGCTTTCTTTGTCAAATGCTGTTCTTTTGAAGTTTCTGTTAAGCAAAGAATCCTGTAAAAAAAAAAAGGTCAGTTTCCACAAAAATATTAAGCAACACAGCTGTTTTCAACATTGATAGTACTAGTTAATGTTTCTTAAGCAGCAAATCAGCATATTAGAATACTGTGACATTGAAGACTGATGCAGTGCAGCCTTGGTTACCGTAAGAGATTATTATCTGACCCCAAACTTTATGATATGAACAATCATGATATGTACAGTCACGATTCGAGTACTAATAATCAACTCATACTAATTTCCTGTTTTGTGGTAAAGTGAATTATCTAACCAGTTATCTTCTATGTATTACTGCAGAAGAACTTATTTTACACTGAGGCTCTGGACTAGTTCGCGTATCAGATGAAGAGTCAGATCGACAATACTTCCTGTGGAAGCTTTTGACTGTTTGCAGTCAAACTGTTTGCTGATGTAAGTGTTTGACTAGTCTGATGTGTCAGGTGCTGTCATCTTTACCACAGTGTGTTTGGTCAGCAGCATGAAAGAGACCTAAATAAACTTTAACAGAGTCATCAGGAAGCCTGGCTCTGTTATCAGACGCTGCCTTGGCACGTTGAAGGCGATTGCTGAAAGGAGATCTCTCTCTGTACTCCATGTAGTATGAATGCCACCCTTACTTGGCACACAGCTCAGACAAAAGAGCACATTCAGCAACAAACTGATTGCACCATGATGCCTGAAAAGAGACAGGAAATTCTTTGTTCCATCAGACATCGGATGTAATACATTCCCCACCTCGATATGCGAACAATCAGTCTGATTTGCACATTTTTATCCTTGCATATAATTTGCACCGTTTTCAGTGTAAAGTGTTCCACTGGTCTCCCTGCTGCTTTTTCACCTGCTTTATCTAGAAAATCCCTTATTGCATGTCATTTTACTCCTGCTGTTTCTGTGAAGCGAGTCTGCTTTTGAATATGAGGAAATCAAGGATACGCATCGGTGATGGAAAATTGCAAAAAATGCTCATTTGTTGTAAATGGTTGGTGTTGTGGTTGCATCACGCAATGTTCATGCGCAGCGGTGAATGCTGTGTGTGTGTGTGTGTGTGTGTGTGTGTACACATTAATGCACAGTAAAGTGCAAGTACATTGTATGGGTCAAAATTATTGATTTTTCTTTTATGCCAAAATCATTAGAATATTAAGTAAAGATCCTGTTCTGCGGAGATTTTTTACATTTTCTACTGTGAATGTATCAGCTTAATTTGATTAGTAATATGCATGGCTAAGAACTTCATTTGGACAACTTTAAATGCGATTTTCTTATTTTATTTTTTTTGGACCCTAAGATTTTTAAATGGTTGTATCTCGGCCAAACATTGTCCTATCCTAACAAACCATACATCAATTGAAAGCTTATGTATTTTATGGATTTTAGTTGTATATTGTAATCTCAGTTTAAAAGAAAATTGACCCTTATGACTGGTTTTGTGGTCCATTCTCAGTTCTCTTTCCATTGACTTCCATTCATGTGCATGTGAACGTGGGAGACAGGAAACGCAAACGCGTCATTTTGGTGAACTCTACCCTGTGAATTCGTGCATCACGTCAAGATATATGACCTAAACACTGTTGCTCAAAAGTTTGGGATCAGTAAGATTTTTAATGTTTTTTAAAGACGTCTTTTTTGCTCGCCAAGGCTGCATTTATTTGATTAAAAATACAGAAAAAAATAAAATGATGATTTTCTGTTTTGATACATTTTAAAATTTATTCCTGTCATGCAAAGCTGAATTTTCAGCATCATTACTCCAGTCTTCAGTGTCACATGATCATTCGGAAGTCATTCTAAAATGCTGATTAATTATACATTTTGGAAACAGTTTTGCTCCTTAATATATAGATTTTTTTGGTATGTGTGATCTATTTTTCAGGATTCTTTGAATGAAACATTTTAAACAATTTATTTAAAATAGAAATCTTTTGTAACAATATGCACTACTGTTCAAAGTTTGGGGTCAGTACTTTTTTTTTTTTTTTTTTTTTTTGAAAGAATTAATTAATACTTTTATTCACCAAGGATCTGTTAAATTGATTGAAAAGTGATAGTAAAGACTTATTCTTATATTAGATTCCTATTTTAAAATGAATGCTGTTCTTTTAAATATTTTACTCAAAGAATCTTGAAAAAAGTAACATGTTATAAAAAAATTTAAGCAGCACAACTGTTTCCAACATTGATTATAAATCAGCATATTTCAAAGATATCTGAAGTATCATGTGACACTGAAGACTGGAGTAATGGCTGATGAAAATTCAGCTTTGCATCACAAATTCTATTTTAAAGTATATTAAAATGGAAAGCCACTATTTTAAATTGCAATAATGTTTCATAATAGTTTTTTTCTGTATTTTTAACCAATTAAACGCAGCCTTGGAGAGCAGAAAAGTCTACTTTTAAAAAGCATTAAGAATCTTGAGCAGCAGTGTATTTTAGGGGTGTTTCCTAAAAAGAGGCAAGGGAGGCAGTGCTGGCTCAAAATATTTGATGAGGGAAAATAAGTACGAAAATAAAACACCAATGTTATAAAATATAATACAGTGCATAGATCACTCGTTTTTTTCTAAAGAAACATGTCCAACAGCGGGAGTCTGCATCTCTCTTGGCTCCCCTGAGACCATTGAGTTTTAACAGATACTCGAAAGCGTTTTTTTTTTTTTTTTTTTTTTAAGCGTAATCAGCCTGGTGAGATTTAAAGTAATTCTCAGTGTCTCTGACCAAATTTGCTGAACTTTGAACAATTTTTGAATTTTTCAGGTCAGTCATCAAAGTTAACTATTTAAAAAAAAAATGGCTGAACATATTTTCTTAAATAAAATCATTGTGTAAATTGTTACTGCCTTGAGTTATCATTTAGGAATAAATGTAAAATGTTTAAAAACACAAATTTAATAAGGTTCATACTTGGCTTTAATACATAGAATATTGATTACATTGGTACATTTTCTGATGGCATAAGTACTGCTTATTTAACAATGAAAATGTGACGAGGACATTAATTTATTAAATAATAGGCAGGATTGCAGTAAAATGAAGTAGGTTAAATATTTTTACTTTTAGGTTGTATTATATGTAGAAATATGTTTAAAAAAAAAAAAAGGGAGAGAGGCCCTTTGCAGTGTCTGTTTATTTTGCACGCTCTGCGTAGTATACCCATGACGTTATGCTCACCAAGACTGTATTTATTTAGTTAAAAATACAGTAAAACAGTGATGTTGCTAGACTGTATGATTTTATTATGCGGGAAACGAAAGAACACATTTTAAAGAACACTGGGGTGTAAATGACACTGCATGACATTGGCTTGCATTGTCTAAATGAAAAACAGACTAAACAGAAAAACAGACAAAAGTCAGCCATGCAGTTTCAGAATGATCTGAGGGTGAGGTCAATATTTTTTTATATATAATTATTTGGTTATACCAGGTGGTAGCTATAATAAGCCCCAATCTGCCCTGCAGGTGAATTCATGAGAGTATGTATTCATATAAAGTTTCTGTTTCATAGTAGATGACTGTGGTTTATTTGTGGGTGGCAATTTGGGTGTGATTGCCAATAGTCATGTATGTGAGAATTGGCTTCCTTTCATCAGAACAGTTGGGAGACTGTCTGTCTCCTTCGCCTGAATACCAGACGTCATCCTGTGCCCAGGTACACGGCAGCTTTCTGGACCGCCACTCTCAGGGTCAGAGTTCATCCACGTTTCCTGTGGAACAGATGGAGCCTGGTATGAGTACAGGTGTGTGCGGAGACCTTGTGATTCTTCCTTATTCACCTGAGCAAGTTTTGCTCTCTGGTTAGGACCAGTTTTTGAGGTGTGGTGTTTTGCATTTTTATTTGTACCATACAGATTGTAGGTTACTATTTTTTTGTCAACCACTAGAGATAAGTCAAGAACTGTTTTGATTTTATGGCAGATAATCTATAAAATTTTATTCATCCATTAGCAGCTGTTTTCAAATCTTAAAAATCAACCAATTACTTAAGGAGAAAGCATTTACAGTGCCTTGCAAAAGTATTCATACCCCTTCATTTTTTTTTTTCACATTTTGTTTTGTTGCAGCATTATGTTAGACTGCTTTAAATTAGTTTTTCCCCACATCAATTCACACTCCATACACCATAATAATGTCAAAGCAAAGACCAGATTTGCAAATTATACAAATTTATTAAAAACAAAACACTGAAATAAGTACATTGCATAAGTATTCATACCCTTAACTCAGTACATAGTTGAAGCACCTTTACAGCCTCAAGTCTTTTTGGGTATGATGTGACAAGCTTTGCACATCTGCATTTGGCAATTATCTGCCATTCTTTGCCTCACCTTTTCACTTCTCAAGCTCTGTCAGCTTGGATGGGGGCTGGCAGACATTTTCTAGAGTCCTAGTTGTTCCAATCGTCTTCCGTTATGGATAATCTGCTGCATTGAAGGTTCACAGAGACATTTTTTTTTAAACTCTTCCCTAGATCATTGCCTTAACGCAAGTCTGTCACTGAGCTCTACAGGCAGTTATCTTGACCTCAGGACTTGGTTTTTGCTCTGATATGCATTTTCAGCTGTTAGACCTTTTCTGGGAGGTGTGTGCCTTTCTAAATCATACTTATTCAAATAAATTTGCCACAGTTTAACTTCACTCGAAGTGTAGTAACTTCTAGAAACAATATGAATGCTCCTGAGCTAAATTTCGAGTGTCCCAGAAATGTGAATACTTATGCAACGGGATCTTTTCAGTTTTTTATTTAATAAATTTGCACAAATGTTAAAAACCTATTCTTTGCTTTGCCATTATGGAGTAGGGAGTGTAGATTGATGTGGGGGGAAAAGTAATTTAAAGTAGTTTAACATAAGGCGGCAACATAACAAAATGTGAAAAAAAAAAATTAAGGGGTATGAATAATTTCGCAAGGCACTGTATTTGCACTTTAGCCCTTTTTTAAGCATTTTGCATGTGCTATATATTAAGATGGCATGTAAAATTTACATTTGTTATATTAAATACATTTGTTACATTTGTTACATTTGTAAATATTAAATACTCAGAACTTATTCATTCTGTTTCATTAATTTGTGGAAATGATACATGTACAGCTATACTGTCAAAACCAGCTTGTACAGCAGACACTAGCACTTTTTTTTTTTGAGATTCTAGAGAGTCCCAAGAGGGAGACATTTTTCTTTCTCTCTGCTCTGACATGATCCAAAGCTGTTTGCTTTCTTTCCTCTGAGATAGTTGCTGTGCTTGTGCGTCACTCTGAGGAGAGCCCTTATGGAGGACATGGTTTAAAACCCGGCAGGGTGCTTGCCATTTGTGTGTGTGTGTGTGTGTGTGTGTGTGTGTGTGTGTGTATGACTGACAGTCTGCGAGATGGCTGGAATGAGGGCCGAAACGGTCGCCTGCAGGGTGAGTGCAATACCTCGTGTTGAGCGCCAACTTGGCACACACACAGATACTAGCTCTGTTCCAAAACCTAGCGGACTGCCTACTGCCTAGATAGGTGCCTTCAAAGGCACCCTCTTAACTGAAAGAAAAATGCATCTAAAGTGTCTGAACTGGAACACTGCATCAGGGCTCTTTAACTCCAGCCCTAGAGGGCTGGTGTCCTGTAGACATTCACTCTAAGTTTAATTAAACCCACCTGTCTGTAATGTGAAAGTAATTCTGAACACAGTGATGAGCCTGTTCAGCGGCATGTCATTAAGATTCATGCTAGACTCAGCAGGACATGGTTACAGAGCCCTGCTCTACCTAGATGTGTGTATGTGGCCATCTATGTAGGGCACTGTAACTCCTGTGTGTGTGTGTGTGTGTGTGTGTGTGTGTGTGTGTGTGTGTGTGTGTGTGTGTGTGTGTGTGTGTGTGTGTGTGTGTGTGTGTGTGTGTGTGTGTGTGTGTGTGTGTGTGTGTGTGTGTTGATATATTGATTAGATTTTTTTTTTTTTTAAATCAATCTTTAAAGATATGAAAAATGGCAATTCATTTTGAGATTTTCTGAAGATTGCATCTAAGTGTTATATTAGACATGCGGTTTCGGTCTCTGCTGCCTCAATGTATGAGTATCCTATTGAGTTTCGTACAAGATTTTTGAGTGCCTTGGTTTGAGTTTTCTGAAGACACAAATTCCTGTAACCAAAGAGCACAGATTCAAAGATTTCACACCCCAGCAGCATATTTTTGCATACTTTCGGCATTTTACAATTTAATTTGATAAGAACCATTATATCATATACAAACAGAAACTTAAAGGTCTTTACAGCAGCCTGTCCAAATAAAAGTTTGGTTTAACTTGAAGAAACTGTGTATTATTCTGCTCCATAATAAGCTAATTAAAACAGTTTTTAAGGGATGTTTACCAGAATTTATTTACCAGAAAAATGTAAATGCACAACACAGTATTTTTTTATTTTATTAAAATGATCAACTTTAAGGCCCTATGAAATTGGGCCTTAAATTTATTTAACATTTTTGTTAAATAAATTAATGAAAAATAATGGAAAACACAGGATTTGGTTAAAAAAAAAAAAAAAAAAAAATTTTATAGGGCCTTAATGTAATTTTTGTTAAATTATTAATAAATTGCGGGTTAATTGTGTAAGTTTTATGCTTATTTATTAAAACATTATTTTAAGATATATTTACCAGAAGAAAAAATACTAGAATTAATTTACCAGAACATTAATACACAACACAGTATTTCTAAAAACAATAAATAAATATACATACATGCATTGCATACATACATACATAAAATCAATTAGAGATGCTTTTGATTATTAAAATTTATCAATTATAATCAAAACCATTCAAATGGAATCCAGAAAATTTATGGACAACACAGAATTAGGTTAAAATAAAAAACGTTAAGGAGAAGAAAAAAAACAATTTCATAGGGCCTTAAAATTGTATGATTATTTATTAAAACATTATTTTAAGAATTAATTACCAGAACATATTTACTAGAATTTTTTTCCAAAAAAATGTAAAAAAGAATTTTTTTCACTAAAATCAATTAATTAGAGATGCTTTCGATTTATTTAAATGTACCATTAATATTCAAAACTATTAAAAATTGAAACCAGAAAATTAATGGAAAAAAATGAATTTTATGAAAGTAAAGCAGAGTTTGAGAAAACACTCATTTTATAGGGTCTTAAAAATGTCATTTTTCTTAAACTCAATAAATTGCTGTTAAATTGTGTGTGTCTTATGATTATTAAAACATTATTTTAAAGGAATATTTGCATTGATTTCATTGGCTGCTATTGTTTGTAACGACATGAGGGTGAATAAATAATGACAATTTCAAATTTTAAGTGAAATATCCCTTTAAGATTTTTTTTTTCTCTCTCTTTTTTTTTAAACAGTCATCACCTCATGATCATGTTAGGATGCCTTTAATGTTGCCAATATAGGGAGATCGCTAGGTTTTGGAACAGACCAGAGTATGTTCAGATGTCAGATTCTAGTTTTACTGCCAGACTTTAGGTCACACTGCTGTTTATAGGGATTAGAGCAGCCTTCCCTGTTCAGGCTTCTGTTCAAGTTCAAAATGAGGATCAGAAGCAGCGGGCCCAGCCAGACTTATTTAAATGTCATGATTTAGTCCTGATCTAAAATAGTGCTGAAACCAGAGATCTCTCACTCGCAGACAGACAGACAGATAGACAGAAAGAGGAGGACCGAGAGAGAGGAATGGGAGTGGAACGCTTCACAGCTGTCCATGTGCACTGTTTAAAGCCCCTTTGACTCTGCTTCATAGGGGTCCTGTCCTGCCCTCTTTTCCCAGGGCCTATAAGGCTGTCTAAATCATCTGCAGCAGAGGTTAGAAGCAGTGTGCATGTATAAGCAAATTTGTTGGGAGGCATTAAAGGCACACCGCAACTTAAACGTTCCACTCCACAGCACTAACACACCAGCAAGACGCACATCGAAAACCATTAACGCTGGTGAGTGGTGCTTTTTGTTATCAAGTTGCTTTTTTTCCTTCTCTTTTTATGGTGTTAAATTACGCATGAACATGAATCATGCCTCATTCAAGGGTTCTTGAGTGACACCGTGTGCAATTATGAGTCGGCTCTCATGTTCCACAGGGCCTGGGGAAAGAGAGGAGCATGTGGTGGGAAATTCAATGGCGGTTTGATTGTGCTCCTCCTCATTCTTTTATATGTCTGTGATTTTGCAAACAAAAGATGAATTCTTATCTTAGCTCAAAGGAACGTTTGACCTAAAATTGTCTTCATTCTCATTCTCAAGTCATCTGCATGACTTTGTGGCAACCAGTACGTGTTTTCATCTGTGGAGCACAAACGGAGATGTTTTGAAGAATGTTCATCCTGCTCTTTTCCATAATGAAAGTGAATGGTAACCAGAATGGGAAAAATCTTCCTTAGAGGAGTAGTTCACTTTCAGAACAAAAATGTACAGATAATGTACTCACCCCCTTTTCATCCAAGATGTTCATGTCTTGTCTTTCTTGTTTTTTGAGGAAAACATTTTCGGATTTCTCTCCATATAATAGACTTCTATGGTGCCCCCGAGTTTGAACGTCCAAAATGCAGTTTAAACGCAGCTTCAAACGGCTCTAAATGATCTCAGCCAAGGAAGAAGAGTCTTATCTAGTGAAACAATCGGTTATTTTCTAAAAACATTTACAATTTATATACTTTTTAATCTCTAAACAGAGTACACACAGAGCTAGACAAGACGAGCATTTCAGGTTGAAAAGTATATCAATTGTCATTTATTTTAGAAAATAACCCATTGTTTTTGCTAGGTAAGACCTTTTTTTCCCCGGCTGGGATCAGTTAGAGCCTGTTGAAGCTGCATTTTGGAAGTTCAAACTCGGGGGCACCATAGAAGTCTATTATATGGAGAGAAATCCTCAAATGTTTTCCTCAAAAAACCAATTTCCTTACGACTGAAGAAAGAAAGACATGAACATCTTGGATGACAACGGGGTGAGTACATTGTCTGTAAATGTTTGTTCTGAAAGTGAACTACTCCTTTAAGAGCTCTATTTCTAAAGAAAAAGCTAGTTTTGAAAGACATCAGTGGGAGTAAATTATGACCATTTTCGTTTGTGGCTGAACTATTTCTTTAATTAGGCATTCATTTCTGGATCGATTTTCTTTTCACTCATGTTCTCTCCAGCCTCATTTTCTTCTCCCTCTTTTCCGCTGAGGTATTGAATCGCTCAAGTGTTTGGCTCATTTTGACTCTGATTTGAAGGCGCTCGTGTTTCCGTCATCATAAACTGCAGACGGATCAATACGGTGTATGAATTACAGCTCTCTAATGAAAGTGTTGCTCCTTTAGTGCCGCACCGTGTCAAGCCAAGACCTCTGCATTGATGTCCTGCTCAAGTCATTGTTTTACTTGTAACATTGGCTGTAATTATCATCAGATTTTGATGATTAAATGTCAATGCATTTTGCAGTTTTCATGTGAATATAAATAAAACGGATATTGCAAAGGGTCAGATGACAAGTGGTTATTATTTGAAAAGATTTACAGATATTATTTGTTAACTTTCTGTTCACAGCTAAACTGAAAATGTATGTTTTTGGTCCAAAATCCCTGTTTTTTAGGCTATTTGATGTGTAGTCAAAAGATTTGTCTATTTAAATGTAAACTGTATTTAATGTGTATTTTAAATACTTCATACATCAAATCTTGCTCTAAATCTTTTTCATTGGTTGCCTTAATAGGTCATTTATGATTATAAATTCATTTTTGTATATGCCAAATCACATCCTGTGCACGTGGCATCTGTGCATGTCAGATGCGATTTGCTACTGTATGATGCAACATCTGGTTTTTACTGCATTTAAGTGAACTGCTGTTGTTAAGTCACATTTATAAGGACAAGCAGGCTTTTAAAGACCCATTTTGACCCTGACTTGGCAAGGTTTATGGGAGAGTTATCATGTGAAGTTATGAATATTTGAAACACATAAAAAAGAAAACATGGTACAATTCCCTTTTGGATTCTCAGTGGTTTAGATGAAGGCCTAATGCTTGCTTTTTGCTTGGAGCACATTGGGAAAAAATGTTCAGGGGAGCAATAAAATGTATTGAATGATGTGTTTCTTCAATGAATGCATAGGAGACAGTAAAAAGATTGAATCTATTGTAAAAGAAACAAACTAGTGTACTTTTTATTTATTTTTTTATGAATTGAATTGCTCACTGTCACTGTCGAGCTATCTGTAAGACTGTACAGAGAAAGGAAACTAGAAATGAATCGCAAGAGTGCTTTCAAAGTCATAGCAGACCTAAACTTTGCTTAAGTTTCGAAAGTAGCAAATGTTGCTTTTGGTTTTCACAATATGCCAGTCAGCTGTATTTTATGAGACATCAGCACAGTCACCCACCCACTCGTTTTCGTTAGTGTTGGTGAAATTGTGTCGTGTTTGGAAACATCGGATTTGACTTTCTCTGCTTTTCTGAAGCAAAAGTTCCGTTGCTTCCATAGTCATCTGCGAAAATAAATGTCAATCAGGTTATAAATGCTGCTTCTTTTTGAATCAACGTTTTCAGAAAAACTCAACTGATCAGACGCACATGAGTTTGTGCTATTAAGAATTTCCTTACTGTCGTAGAAGCCAATTATTTCCCTATTATGCGTTCTGTGCTTGTGCGGGTAGAGCTGCTTGCCTGTAAATAAGTATGCCATCTCGTAAAGTGGTGGCGTCCAAATGAGATCCATTACGTTGTAAATACACGAGGCGTCTCGTAAAAGAGCACGGTCCAAATAAGATCCATTACATTTCATCTGGATGCTCATTTCTCAAGGTCGACATCCTTTTAAAACAAAGCATCAAGGTATTGTTGTTATATAATCAGATTGCTTGTGGTCTCATACCTTCAGAGAGTGCTTTCTAATTACCTTATGAAAGCAAATAGGATGTTTACGCCCCTGGCAGCCCGTATCCTCCATCTCCTTCACCGATTCCATCTCCGAAGCGCCCCGCGATGCGTGCCGGCTAGGCTCGCACATTAGCTATTTAAATGGATGCTTCACAATCCTGTGACAAAATGGATGAAGAGCAATATCCTCCCGAACATCCTCCGGCACGCAGCTTTTAGGCGTACGTGTGAAGAAATGATTCTTTATCTTACTTTAAAGTGCATGACGGGGCCTAAATTAAAGGTGCTTAGCATTTACGAAAGCCTGCCAACAGCCCAGAAATGTATCTCCCTTTCAGAGTTCATAATATTCTGTTAGATTAGCGTAGATTATTCCATTAAACGTTTGGAGAGGCATCAGACCGAAATCTATGAATAATGGATGTGTGGGAACGGGGCTTGTTGCTAAGGGAGGTGTGAATTCAACCAGAACTTTTACAAGCTGGCCTTTTCCCATCATTTCAAATGAGCTTTCATGCCACACATTCACGTCTACCATTTTCCATTTTCTCTTCCAGTTTTGAGCCACCAGTGACTGTGTATGCGCGCCCACGATCAGAGCTGCGGCAAACAACTCTCTTAACAATCCATTAATGTGCCTAATTAATGCATCTAAATAAAGTCACTATTTTGGATAATTGGGTTTTTTTTTCAACTTGTATATTATTGAAAACAAAATGTCATTATGGGAAGCCAGACGAAAATTGTGTGCATGGGTGTGTATCGGGGTTATTATAGCTTACTAAAAGTAAAACGATACCAAAAGAACACTTTTGTTAGTTGGAAAAAAATGTGACTCTGGACCACTCTGGGTGTATTTGTAGAAATAGCTGAAAATACAGTCGTGGCCAAAAGTTTTGAGAATTGCATAAATATTTGAAATTGGAAAAGCTGCTGCTTAAGTTTTTATAATAGCAATTATCATATACTCCAGAATGTTATGAAGAGTGATCAAATGAATTGCATAGTCCTTCTTTGCCATGAAAATTAACTTAATCCCGAAAAAAACTTTCCACTGCTTTAAGGAGGCTTCAGGGCGTCCAAGAAAGTCCAGCAAGTGCCAGGATGGTCTCCTAAAGAGGATTGAGCTGCGGGATCGGAGTGCCACCAGTGCAGAGCTTGCTCAGGAATGGCAGCAGGCAGGTGTGAGCGCTTCTGCACGCACAGTGAGGCCAAGACTTTTGGAAGATGGCCTGGTGTCAAGAAGGGCAGCAAAGAAGCCACTTCTCTCCAAAAAAAACATCAGGGACAGATTGATCTTCTGCAAAAAGTATGGCGAATGGACTGCTGAGGACTGGGGCAAAGTCATATTCTCAGATGAAGCCTCTTTCCGATTGTTTGGGGCATCTGGAAAAAGGCTTGTCCGGAGAAGAAAAGGTGAGCGCTACCATCAGTCCTGTGTCATGCCAACAGTAAAGCATCCTGAGACCATTCATGTGTGGGGTTGCTTCTCATCCAAGGGAGTGGGCTCACTCACAATTTTGCCCAAACACAGCCATGAATAAAGAATGGTACCAAAACACCCTCCAACAGCAACTTCTTCCAACAATCCAACAACAGTTTGGTGAAGAACAATGCATTTTCCAGCACGATGGAGCACCGTGCCATAAGGCAAAAGTGATAACTAAGTGGCTCGGGGACCAAAACGTTGAAATTTTGGGTCCATGGCCTGGAAACTCCCCAGATCTCAATCCCATTGAGAACTTGTGGTCAATCCTCAAGAGGCGGGTGGACAAACAAAAACCCACTAATTCTGACAAACTCCAAGAAGTGATTATGAAAGAATGGGTTGCTATCAGTCAGGATTTGGCCCAGAAGTTGATTGAGAGCATGCCCAGTCCAATTGCAGAGGTCCTGAAAAAGAAGGGCCAACACTGCAAATACTGACCCTTTGCATAAATGTCATGTAATTGTCGATAAAAGCCTTTGAAACGTATGAAGTGCTTGTAATTATATTTCAGTACACCACAGAAACAACTGAAACAAAGATCTAAAAGCAGTTGAGCAGCAAACTTTGTGAAAACTAATATTTGTTTCATTCTCTCAACTTTTGGCCACGACTGTGCATTGTATGGGTCAAAATGATTGATTTTTGATTATGCATTGCGAAGAACTTTATTTGTACAACTTGTAAGGGCGGTTTTCTCTATTTTGATTTGTTTTATTTTATTTATTTTTTTATCAACCTCAGATTCTAAATTTTCAAACGGTTGTATCTCGGCCAAATATTGTCCTATCCTAACATACCATACATCAGTGGAAAGCATATTTACTCAGTTTCAGACAATGTATAAATCTCTGTTTCAAGGTAACAAACATATTAACTGGAAAATAAGCAAGTAAGTAGGTAATTAAAAGTAAGAAATTTAAAAAGCAAGTCAAATAAATTTAAATGCATAAAATGTAAGGGGTAACACTTTACGGTAAGGTGTCATTTTGTTAAGATTATTGTAGTAACTACCATGAACAAATAATACATTTATTACAGTATTCATTCAACTTTAATGGTAATAAAAATATAGTTGTTCATTGTTAGTTGTAGTTCCCAGTGCTGTGCTAACTAATGTTAACAAACACTTGTCATTTTAATGACACATCATTAAATGTTAAAATTTAAAACTAAGATTACTAAATGCTGTGGAAGTAGTGTTCATTCTTAGTTTAACTAATGTTAACTAATGAAACTTTATTGTAAAGTGCATTAAATAAAAAATACATTAAAAACATAATGTAATGATGTAATTCTTATATGCTCACCAAGGCTGCATTTACTTGATTAAAAAGACAACAAAAAATAATATTGTGAAATTAAAAGATTAAAATAATGGTGTTCTATATTAATGTTTTAAAATATAGTTTATTCCTGTGATGCACAGCTGAGTTTTTATCAGCCATTACTTCAGTTTTCAGTGTCACATGATTCTTCAAAAAAAAATGTATATGCTGATTAATTACTGTTATTATCAGTGTTGTAAACTGTTGTGCTACTTTTTATTTATTTTTGGAACCTGTGATTTTTTTTTTTTTTTTTTTTTCCCCTTTCCTTTTTTCCTTTTTTAGGACTCTTTGATGAATAAAAGGTTAAGGATTAGGGTAAAGAACAGAAATAAACAGAAAATATATATCTTTAACAATGTAAGTCTTTGCTATCGCTTTTTATCAATTTAACACATCCTTGGTGAAAAGTATAGATTTCTTTAAAAAAAAGAAACAATAAAAATGTACTGACCCCAAACTTTTTATTTATTTATTTATTTATTTTTAATAAATGCTGTTCTTTTCAACTTTTTGTGTGGTAAAGAATTCATTAAAAAAAAAAAAACGTTAAGTTAAATGTTAAGCAGCACAACTGTTTTCAACATTGATAATAAATCAGCATGTTTTGTGAAGGATGAATGTTAATGATGCTGAAAATGTAGCTTTGTATCACAGGAATAAATGACATTATAAAATATATTCACATAGAAAACAGTTATTTTAAAATGAAATATTTCACAATATTACTTTCTGTATTTTTGATCAAATAAATGCAGGCTTGATGAGCATAAGAAACATCTTTAAAACCATTCAAAATCTTACTGATCCCAAACTTTTGAGTAACAGTGTATATACATAAAATGGCAGTTTTCTAGGTTTTTTTTGTGCATTTTGGACATTTATATAGCAAATATATAAAGCAAATGTAACAAATCATTCAAAATATTATTGACAACTATAATGGCATCACAGTGATACTAAAATAACACTGAAGTGTTAATACTTTTGAGCTAGGATGCAGTAAATTGATTAAAAGTAACCGTAAAGGCAAGTATAATGTCTTTCTATTTATTGTATGCTGTTCTTTTGAACTCTCCGTTCATCGAAGGATCCTGTAATAAAACATATCACATTGATTCACAATTTTAACCAAGGTTTCCACAAAAATAATAAAAGCAAATATTAACAGTTTTCAACGTTGATCAACATAAAAAGGTTCTTGAGCTGCAAATCAGCATATCTGGTATAGCTTTACCATCAAATACATTTTAAACTATTTCAGAATATACAGAATACTGTTTTGACTGTATTTTTGATCAAATCAACTGATCAAAATCAATTTTGTTTTTTTGTCTGATTCACATCTTTAAAACATTCCCTACTTTGAACATGTGTTACTGTCATTCATTTTTCTCATCATTATTCTCATAATTAAATATAAATGTACCATCCAGCAACATATTTTGAATGAATATTTAGTTCAGAATTGTTGCTGTTACTGTTGAATTTTCTGTTTTGCTCAGTCTGTTTGATGTGCATGAGTGCTTGCTCACTCTGTCAAGACGTTTTTCTGCTTTGTGAAATGAGCTACGGTTATGTGTTCGGAAAAAAAAAATCATCTTTCTCTCCATTAAACGGCGCAAACAATCTGTCAAAAGCACCTGACATGGCAACCCACGTCCAACTCTATGCTTATGAGGGTCTTTGAAGCATTTAATGCAAAACGCTTTGACTTAAACAGCACCTCGCTCAGTAACCACTTTTTTATTTTATTTTATTCTCTATTGTTAAGTGACATGTCTGTTTATTTCTTTATTTTTAATTAGTTGCCCACGCACCAGTGATTCAGAAGATCCTCTCTTCAACACCTTCCTTCTTTGCTGTCGTCTTTGTCCTTTCCTCTGCCTCTCTCCGTTCTTTCTCAGGGACAGGGTCCAGATGGTGGCTTTATTTCTGGTTGCTGGTGAAATCTGTGTTGGTTTATTTAAGACATTTTTCCAGCTGGGTGAAGGCAGCACATTTGTACAGCTCATGTGCATTTGTGCAGTGCTAAATGGACGCCAGATCAGAGGCGCAGGTGAGATTTCTTTCTCCCCCGATGTTGGAGAGGATGGAGCTGGACCGCATGGCTTGGGTTAATGCGATGGCTGCGCTTTTGAAGATTGACGTAAAGAATCCGACTGTAGAAATGCCTGGCGGTGGATTGGGTTACCAAAGTGCATTAGCAATGTAGATGAAGGGTTCAGGTTAATGGGTTCAGTGTGTGGCAGCGAGCATGTGTTTGCTTGTCAATCTGTTCCCTCTGCTCTCCATGTACATGCAGTCAAATGACCTCTGTGTTGATTTCCCCTCATCGCTGCACTGCGGCGGGGCAGCATTGAGAGGGCTCTGCCTGGTCATCCATAATGGAGAGCACTGTAAACTCGAAACGGGGTCACCCCGAGATGGACTGAATTGAAACCGGCAGTTTTCAAGGTTGTCTGCTCAGAAATCCCTTTCTTATCTCGTCTGTCCTCACTTTTGCTTCTCGTCTTGTATATTGATTGCCCTCCACAAGGACAGAACAAGCCTCGAGTGCAAACGTTGTCTTTGGTGAAATTGATGAAACTCTTGTGGGTTTGTCAGCGTGGGAGAATAAAGCGGTCTAACAGATTTCTGTGGGACCGCCAGAAGTGCGATTTGCTCTCTGACCCTCACAATGAAACGGACTGTTTATGCTACTGTAGCTTTAAATCCCTCACAACACATTCATGAAATGGAGTTATATTAACATCAGCAATGTATTTTTAGCACTGTAGCAATATATAGTGTCACAACAGGGTTGGGTGATATGGCCATATGTATTTATATCATACAATATTGTAGATGACACTATTGATTTACCATTAATGGGCAAGGAAATCATTTCCACATGTTTGTTAGACCTTGAGAATTTATGTAATCATCCTTTTAATTTAGGGCCCAGTGAAATCCATTTTATTTTTCTCTAAACTCTGTTTTGCATTGTATTTTTTTTCTGGAGTCTGTTTTTATGATTTAATACAAATGTACCATCGAAAATGGTGGCTAATGAAGTGAATTATTAAAACATTGGATTTTAAAAGACTGACTAAATTGTTGATTAATTTAAGATATGACAGTTGAATTACGACAAAGCATTTCATTGTTTTTGTCATGTTGCACAACAGAACTGTATAACTGTCATCCAAAATGTTGATGTCTGTCTTTCTTCAAAAAGAAAAGAAATTAGGGTTTCTGAGGAAAGCATTTCATATAGTGGACTTCAATGGGGATCAACGGGTTGAAGAAGGGCTCTACACAATCCCAGCCAAGGAATAAAAAAAAAAAAAAAAAAAAACTCTTTTTTTTTTTTTTTTTTTTAACCACAAATGACTTCACACATTTAAGGCAAAGAACTAACCACATGTGACCTTTCTGAATGTGTGAAGTCGTGTACATGCATCTCAAAGAAAGTGCAAGATTAGTCCATTTTTATTTTTAAAGGAAAACGAACGATCGTTTCTCTAGATGAGACTCTTATTCCTCAACTGGGTTTGTGTAGAGCCCTTTGAAGCGACATTGAATGTTTATCCCCATTGTAGTCCTCTATATGGAGAAAAATCCTGGAATTTTTTTTCCTCAGAAAGTGAGAGTAAATTACCAGAATTTTAATTCAGCAGTGAACTAATCGTTTAAGAAAGAATTCCTAGGTTATGTGTTATTCCTTAAATATTATTATTACTTTGAGAAGTACATTTTAGTATACAATAGAAATATATTTCTGTCATAATTAAAGTTGATGCCACGATTACAACAACAACAACCAAAAAACGTTCATTATTCTGCATGCTTAAGAGGCCTTTTTAGAGCATGTCACTATGTGAGAGGCGAATCGATATTGTTATCCTGGGCATATCAAAATACTGAGAATAATTATAACAAATTATTCCTAATTATGAATGCATTTTAAGATGACTTTTCCCATCAACTGGTCACAATGCACAACGCCGCTGTATGCTGCATCCTTGAGAGACGCTCTGGATGAAAGCGCACTTTCATTCTCCGAAAGCAGATGGTGCTAAACGTAATTCAGCCATTATCCTGGAAACCCTGTCAACAGCTTTCAATTTCTGAAAAGTATTGTGTATTTGCTATGGTGTTCATCACACGCCAAATACTTAAATATATATTCTTAATAGGCTATACATATAACATAAACTGCCAATGAAAAATTCTTTATTTTTAGGTCATTTCAATATTTAATAAATTGTTAAAATCAAAAGTTGCAACTATTATTTAATGAGCTAACATGAGCTAAGAGTTGTGTGTTTTTTTTAACAAAGGTTAATAACTTATGTAGCAAATGTAGCTATTGCTCATTGTGAATAATAATGTATTAACTAAGAGATCTTACTGTAAAGTGATACCTTTTTTGGTCTTAATGTTTTTAACTTTTATACATTTTTTGTATTGCTTTATTGTATTTAAATGTTCAGTTATTTTAAACCTGTTATACTGTATTATGACACCTTTTTTTGCAAATAATTGTCAATATCATGATAATACCGTTATACCGTGAGAAAAACATTATCAATTTATCACAACATGAAAATTGATACCGGCATATCCCTATGCATATTGCATATTTGTACTTAATTTATTTAAAGTAACCAAACCAATGTATTATTGACATTTGTGGTAATGTGAAAAGCAAAAAGTATTTTAGGAAGAGTGTTTAAGCTTGTTTTTTTTTTTTTTTTTTCTATTTCTATGTCTCGGTAAATGCATAGTAAACGGGAAGGACAACAAAATATTACATCTGTGTTAATTGTGCTTTAGGCCTAACTGACCCGCCACTGTCTGTTATGCCGTTTAATGCTAATGAAACTCTATTGACTATTGTTTGTTTTTCACCAGCATATTTGAATATTTGTGGTATTGGGGTTTTTGTTGTATAGAGCTTTGTAAAATGAAATTATTGTGTGAACATCGTGACATGCCCTTATATTTATTTGCGTTAAAGTGCAAGTGAAAGCCTGTATTTCAGTGATGTTGTGTTTAGTCTGACTCTGACACCTATCTAAAAGTAGTGAAATGAATGCATGAAGTGTGTTTTTTTTTTCTTGCTAAACTGCAGTGTAGGTCCAGAAAGAGTGTTGTACTACTTCTACACATGATATTAATTTGTCTAAAGCCACTGCAGATGTTTCTGGGGAATGAGGGGTGTGTGTGTGTGTGTGTTTGTTGTTGTCTGTGTGTTTTAGTGTGTGTGAGTCTTGCATAATGACCTGAAAGAGCTCTGGGAAGTCACCCGGTTTGATGGGTCTTGCGAGTCTAATGAATAATGTAACGGATGTGTCGTGTAACTCCCACGCTTCTCTCCGCTCGTTCACTGCTTCGGCCCCTTGTTATGTCTTTCCCTCTATTTGTACGTTTTCTCCATTTCTGTCTGTTCGCTTCTTTTACCGTGTCTTGGCCCAGTCGTATCGACCTGCACTTGGGGTTTTATGCAGATTTCTGCTGTTACAGTGTGTTTGTGTCTGTCGGTTTCAGCTCAGCTCAGGTTCAAGCGGAAGGAAATGTGGTAAGCCGACCATGTCTGTTACGCTTGCTTTTTCCTTTTTTTTTTTTTTTTTTTTTTTTTTTTTGTCGTTGTTGCTTTTTTTTGGTGTACTTTAATCCTCATTGGGTCTCTCTATCTCTCTTTTCATCTGAGATTGCATCAACCCAAACCATATCCTGAGTGAGTAGCTTCTAATAATCATGTTATTCATTGGAAAAAAAAAGTGACAGAAGTGTTAAATGCAATTTAACGTGTTAAAGCTGCAACATATCATGTTTAGATGAGGATAGAGGCCTAGAATTAAATATTTGCATTTTTTTGGTCTCCACCCATTTTTATTTTAGTGTTAGTTCCTTTGTCTTTGTCGCCCTGCACTTCAGCATTGAACTGTTAATGTCTTTGCACCTTTGCTTTTATTGCTTTTATCTCTTAGTGCTTTTGCCATGCAACACTTTTGCTGTTCAGTGATGTGAAAATCCTGCCGCACTCAGTCTTCCTTTTGCTGTGCTCTCTCCACACACACACACACACACACACACACACACACATAGGGTTTTCTATACACTTAATGCTACTAAATTGTACGATACTCTTTAAACAGTACTCAAATCCAGCTAAAAATATTCTTAGGAAGTTAAAAATTAGGGCTGGGTATCGATGCTATTTAGGCAAAGCGTCTTGTCTTGTCATTTGGTACCAAATTTCGATACCTATGGGTAATTAAGTCTTCAGGAAGCCAATAAGCATGCAGAATGCCTGATGTGCCTAAATCAAGTGCTGGTGATTGGCTGTGGTGAGGCATCAAGGAAAACCACTTGTTTACATCAGTACATCACGCCCAGGGATGTCTGTAGTGTGTAAGCATCCGACCCCCAATAGATGTATGGCTACACTCTTAAAAATAAAGGTGCTTTCAAAGGTTCTTCACAGTGATGCCATCGAAGTACCATTTTTGCTTCCACAAATAACCAGTCAAAGGTTCTTTAAAGAACCATCTCTTTATTACCTTTTTATAATCTGAGGAACTTTCTTTTGCCACAAAGAACCTTTTGTGAAACAGGTTCTTCAGACGTTAAAGGTTCTTTATGGAACCATTTAGAAAAAAGGTTCTTCTATGGCATTGTGAAGCACCTTTATTTTAAAGAGTGTACATTTACACTACTGTCTTCATTATTCATTATAAGACAGCATTTTACAATTAAAACTATCTTTGTCCATACTGGTGTTTCCACTGCATGTCAGAAAAGATCTCCGTCCACACTACACAACCGATAACGTTTGTTTTGTCAATTGTACTACACTTTAGCAAAGCTCACTTTAAACCACCATAGGTTGTTTGTAATATTTTGCCATATAATGTTGCTGAAATATTGTATTTGAAGCCTTTTATATCAAGCTGACTGTTGCACAAGCTTAGCACATCTCATGTAAACACCCTGTATTGTTATGAAAATAGGCAGAAACTCTTGAAAATCACATACAAATCATATAGTGTTGTAATCGTGTGTTTTATAAGGTTTTTGTTTTTGTAGAAATGTCTTCCTGAAAGCACTGGAAGCAGCAAATGCACATCAGTAAATTGGTATAAAATTAATAGAAATGATAGATATTCTCCCGCCAAAAAGTCTCAAGTCAATGGAAAAACACCAAGTCTTTTTGCACTGTCTGTAGGTCATACACCATAAGTGTGCACTATTTTTGCTATGACTCACAGGGCATTTTAAGCCTTTTGTGTCTCCATATTTGAATACTATTATGAATATACAAACACCAATTGTCTTTCCTTTAGTTGAGAGTCGTTCACAATCTGCACGAGCAATAAAGAGCTGCTTCATCTCTGACAAATGATAGATTTGTCAAGTTTGTCAATACAGTCAATGAAAATGATTCTCTTTATGCACAGGTTAAAACGGTCTACAACACATGGTGACTAGCCTAACAGTTAATAAATCATCTGGCGATTTAAAATACTCTAAATCACAAGTAGTATTTGTGGATCAAGATGTTAATTCAATGCGTAATGCTTCATGTTTGTCTGCATTTGAATGTCTAGTGTTATCCAGCAACACAAAACCAAGTCCCAGCTATAGGACAAGACATTTTCTCTTTCGTGTGTGTGAATACGAGTAAAAGAGGGAAGGAAGGCAAAGCACAGGAAGTGTGTTGTCACTGTTTTACCATGTCATACCAGATAGTTGGTTAGTCAGTCAGTCACATGTGAGCATATCTATACATTTCAGATTTTCATTATGGACTAGTCGGTGGTTATTTGAGCGAAAAGTCTGGTATCCTAGATATCATAGATGCGCAACATCTATTTCACCGTCCGACAGTTTGAGCCTTTTAGAAAGCATTCACCTGATAGATGACCTTACAAATGACCTTGTGAATCCTGTATAATAATGGGAGCATTGCTTACTAGAGGCCATTTAAAGTCCCACAGTGAAATGTTTTGTTGAAGATGATGAAATTGTCCACAAGCGCTGATCTGATTGCTGTAGCGGTGCTGCTGTAAATGAGACAAATTTAGAGACCAAACTTCATTGCTGACTGTTAGTCTACCAATTACTGGACAAATGTGTCTTACTTTAAAAGTACTGGTAAGGGGTTTTGGATGCCCTTATCCACTGATCTGTTGTTGGACGAACAGTCCAGATGTTCTTGTTTGAGAAGATGGCCACTGAGGGTTTATTTTTTTTTCCCAGCAGTCTCGCCACACCAGTAAGATTATGTCTCAGCCAGCGCTGGAGTGTACTGAGGTTGGGGAATCCACTTCACTTTCTCTTTCAGCCCAAACCTTTCTGGCAAAAGTGCACATTATAATAACACAACCAAAACCACATGTCCAGTGTGTGTGTGCTTGTTCTAAGGAAGAGACTCATGAAGTGCAGATGGGATGATTCAAGTTTCTTCTCAAAAGACTGTTATTATGCCTAATTGCTGTCTTCTTTTGTCTTGCAGGGACAGACAAACTGTTGGAGGATACATGGGTTCAAGGAAATAGGAACTACAGCGAGGTGTGTAAAGGTTGTTTCTTTTTCTTTCTTTTTTTATAAATGTCACATTTTTTTTTCCTGTGAGGATTATACTGTATTTAGAGATTGGGTTATGGAATAGAAAATATGATTAGCTCTTTATCAGAACCGGACTGAGTTTTTGTATTTGAACTAAAAGTAAAATTTCCATTTATTTGGATTAAAAAGTTTTAACGATAACCTTTAACAAACCAATAAACTTAATTTGATGTTTGTTTATATTTGTCAGTCATACATAAATGTGACCTTGGACCACAAAACCAGTCACAAATTGAGATTTATACATCTAAAAGCCGGATAAATATGCTTTCCATTGATGTATGGTTTGTTAGATTAGGACAATATTTGGCCGAGATACAACGATTTTATAATCTGAGGGTGCCAAAAAAAATCTAAATACTGAGAAAATCGCCTTTAAAGTTGTCCAAATGAAGTTTTTAGCAATGCGCATTACTAATCAGAAATTAGGTTTTGGTATATTTAGGGAAGGAAATTTACAAAATATCTTCATGGAACATGATCTTTACTCAACACCCTAAAGATTTTTGCCATATAAGAAAAATCAATAATTTTGACTCATACAATGTATGTTTGGCTAATTTTAATTTTATGTAATTAATCATATTTTAAAAGTGCATTTAAATGTCTTAGAATCGGCCTAAATTCGTTCAATGTGAAAATTACACTTATTCAGTTTTAAAAAGTGTTAACATGGTTAAAATATGGCTACCTGTGGAACAAGCACTATTCAATTCGTTTAAATGTGTTTATACGCGAGAGAGTCACGTGATGCGTCCGAAGTAGTAACACGTAACCGAGCGAGCTCTCCAGAAATCGTTTAATATCATTCAAAATAATCACTGAAACATTCCCCAAACTTTAGTAAATTGTTACCTGGTACTGATGAGCAACGGGAGACAATGGAGCTTCGACCAAAAACGAAGAAAGATGAGCTTAGAGCCACCGAAACCACTGAGAGAAAGATTCCTCAAAATGGCGCTGAGGGGAATGTCTCTGAGGAGGAAAGTTCTGCGGGGCTGCTCGCCGCAGCGATGAAAGAGTTTCGCGAGATTATTGGAAGTGTTAAGCAGGAGCTGATCTCTCAAATGTCGGATTTAAGTAACTCTATCCAGGGATCAATTGATGCTCTTACTGCGACTGTCTCGTCTATGCAAGGCCGGATTGTTACGGCAGAGCAAAGAATCAGCGACGTGGAAGATGCTATCTCGGGAAACGAGCAGAGCCTCAATCTCCTCAAAAAAGATAACGAGGTTCTTAAAAACAAACTGGAATATATAGAAAATTACAACAGGCGAAATAACATCCGCTTGATCGGATTGAACGAAGGATTTGAAGGCCGGGACCCGGTCGAATTCTTCAAGACGTGGATACCGAGCGTTTTGGGCGAAGAGAACTTTGGCGCTTCGCTTATCATTGAGCGCGCCCACAGAGTCCCGACAACTCGGATCCCGGGGAGGGCCCCACGACCCATCCTAATTCGACTTTTGAGGTTCCAGGACCGGGAGAGCATCCTACGATTCGCCCGAGATAAAGCCCCAATTTCCATTGAAGGGAAGAGAGTCAGTTTTTTTCCGGATTTCTCTTCGGAGGTGATGAGCCGCAGAAGAGAAATGATTCCTGCGCTCAAGGCATTGAAGGAGAAGAACGTCAAATGTCAACTTGTTTATCCCGCCCGCATTCGGATTCTCGCGCGGGATGGTGAACCACGGTTCTGTCACACGCCGGACGACGCTTTGAAGTACCTGTCTGAATATGAGAGAGATGTAGCTAGGCGCGTCTGAGGCACCGGAGACAGTTGCGGTTTCATATACTTCCCAGATTGTCTTGATTCAGCGAAATTTTGGTTGAATGGACCGGGTGAGTGACCTTCCTGATTGATCGGAAAGTTTACCACGTCGTCTTTGGTTGCACGTAATTTATTTTTTCCCCATTTATTTGGGTGCCTTGGTTTGCTTCCCTCATATCCTTTGAGGAAATGGGATTTTTGTGCTTCAATATGAGACACTTTACCTGATTATTGACTGAAGTTTGTCATAAACGTTCTTTCTTTTGCAAATGACTGGACTTGATGATATTTAAAATTGATACCAATAGGTTTGGGGGATTATTCTTTATAAATAACTGTTGCCTTTATCAGTGTGTATATTAAGGAGAGCTCGTGGTTAGACTTTTATTTATTTTTTGCTTAAGAAAAGTAGTGCGAGCTAATCGTTTCTCAACGGAATATTTTTCCTTTGCTGCGGTAAAGTTCTGGTTCAGCAGCTATGTTAGGATATTTGTGTTTATATGTGTTTTTTCTTTTTTCGATCTGTTTCTCTGAGAGATACATCTTAACATCTCAAATCTGTGCTAATACTGGATTGATGTGGTTGGTGTTAATTTGCTATGAGGGTATTCTATTTGATAAATTGGAAATCATATATTATACATGATAAAACCTTTGAAATTTGTGACATATAACATAAAAGGTCTGCATAGCCCCATTAAAAGAAAAAGAGTCTATATGTACCTTAAAAAACTGGGGGCAGAAATCGTTTTCCTGCAGGAAACGCATTTAACAGACTCTGAGCATCAAAAATTAAAAAGGGAATGGGTGGGTCAGGTGTTTGCATCCTCATTTAACTCAAAGTCAAGGGGAACCGCTATTTTGATAAATAAAAATATTCCTTTCACTGTTACAAAATCGTTACTGGATCCTTTAGGACGATATGTAATGATACAAGGACACATGTATTCTCAACAGTGGACCATGCTGAATATATATGCTCCAAATATTGATGATCATTTGTTTATGCAAAATGTCTTGCTCCAAATTGCTCAATCATCAGGCTCACTGTTGGTTGGTGGAGATTTTAATTTTTGTCTAGACAACGTACTTGATAGATCTTCAACTAAACCAGTGCCTCTTTCTAAAGCTGCTAAATCTACCATTGCTTTTATGAAAGATTTAAACCTTACTGATGTTTGGAGGCAGAAACATCCAGATGATAGAGAGTACTCCTTTTATTCACATCCTCATAACACACATACTCGTATAGATTATTTCTTGTTATCCACCCAATCTCTATATCGTGTGTTGGATATTGAATATCTCCCTCGCTTATTGAGTGACCATTCTCCATTGGTAATGTCATTGTCCATCTCGGAGAAAACAAGAGGGACTTACAGGTGGAGACTAAATCCCATCCTTCTTAAACAATCTGAATTCTGCAAATTTATAAGAGAACAAATTGATATTTTTACTACTACTAATAAACCTTCTTCCACTAACAGTTTTATATTATGGGACACTTTAAAGGCTTATCTCAGGGGCCAATGTATTTCATATACTAATAGGTTAAGAAAAATAAAAAATTCTGAATTGAATAAACTAGAATCTGAAATTTTAACACTGGAAAAAATATATCACAGGGCTAAGTCTAAGGATGTTTACAAGGAATTACTTAATAAAAAATTAGAGTATAATAAAATTAATACTTAACAGGCAGAGAAGGCTATTATTAGTTCTAAACAGCGTTATTATGAACTTGGCGAGAAAGCGCATAAAGTTTTGTCCTGGCAATTAAAGCGAGATGAACAAAAACGGACAATAAATGCTATAAATACAGGTAATGAAGAAACATACAATCCTTCAGATATTAATGGTGCATTCAAGCAGTACTATACTGAGTTATATACTTCTCAGACAGGTACAGATCATTCACAAATGGATGCTTTCTTGTCCTCAGTTCATCTGCCATGTCTTTCAGAGGAAGATAGGATTAGTTTGGATCAGCCTTTCTCTGCCCCAGAGTTGATCGAAGCCATTCATCTATTGCCTAATAATAAATCTCCAGGTGAAGATGGCTTTCCATCTGAATTTTATAAAGAATTTAAAGATTTGCTTGCGCCGTATTTGATGGAAGTGCTTGAACAATCTAGGGCAGATAAATGTTTTCCAGAGTCTTTCTCCAATGCATTAATTTCAGTTATTTATAAGAAAGGTAAGGATCCATTAAAATGTGCCTCCTACAGGCCAATTTCACTCCTTAATGTGGATTATAAGTTAGTTACCAAAATGATATCCAAGAGGTTAGAAACTTGTATCCCATTGCTAATTAACCCAGATCAGACGGGTTTTGTAATTGAGAGACTATCTTCAAACAATCTGAGGAGACTTTTTAATGTGATCCATATAGCTAAAGAAAAACATATACCCGGAGTGGCTGTTTCTCTCGATGCCGAAAAGGCGTTCGATCGGGTCGAATGGCCATACCTATTTGAGGTATTGAAAAAATTTGGATTTGGACCAGCATATATTGACCTAATTCAATCACTTTATAAATCCCCTAAAGCAAAAATAGTTACAAACGGAATTATTTCTGCTTCATTCCCTTTGTACAGAGGATGTAGACAAGGATGCCCCCTAAGCCCAGCTCTCTTCGCCCTTGCTATCGAACCTCTGGCTGAGGCTATAAGATCCAATTCTAATATAAAAGGCTTTGAAATTGGCCCCGAGACTCATAAAATATCTTTGTTTGCTGATGATATTCTTTTATTCCTTACTAATCCAAAAGAGTCTCTGTTAAATTTACAGAATATGTTACAATTATATAGCACATTCTCGGGGTATAAAGTTAATATTGACAAAAGTGAAATTCTGCCATTGTCAGGGTTTGACTGTACTACACTGGATGGTTTTTCTTTCAAGTGCTCACCCACTGGCATCAAATATTTGGGTATACAAATAGATGGTAATCTCAAGAATCTCTATAAACTTAATTTGGCCAGTCTCTTAGAAAAAGTGGGTAGAGATTTAACTAATTGGATGGATCTACCCCTCACATTGATTGGTAGAATAAACCAGTAACCCCATGATTACTCATTCAGTTCAAACTTGGAATAAGCTGCGGTCACTGCTGGGACAGGCAAATTTCCTTTCTCCTAAAACACCTTTATGGGGAAACAGAATGCTTCCAATGTGTCATCAAAACAAAAATTTTAGGACTTGGTTCGAAAAGGGAATTACACATTTGGAGCATTGCTTTGATGATGCCATTTTGATGTCATTTGAACAGTTAAAGGAAAAATATAATTTGAGTAATAAAGATTTTTTTAGTTATCTGCAATTACGAGACTGTTTAAGAGCTAAATTGAAAAGTTTTCCCAAAATACCTGATTTGACAGAAATTGAACAAGTATGTTATTCGGATAAACCACTGTATAAAACAATCTCGAGAATCTATAAAGCTCTGATCTCAAGTCAACCTTTAGATGATGCAGGTAAATCCAGGAGTAGATGGGAGCAGGATTTGGGGATACAAATAGATGGGGACCTATGGGGCCAATTATGTAAAGATGGGGTCACTTCAACCTTGAATTCCAGATATAGACTAATTCAATTTAATTTTTTACACCAACTTTATTATACTCCATCCAGATTGCATACATTTAATAACAGTATCTCACCCCTTTGCTTCAGATGTGGTACAGAAGAAGGAACATTTTTACACTCTACCTGGTTGTGTCCGAAAGTAATGGTGTTTTGGGTGCAAGTATGTAACATTATATCACAAATTCATGAAAGTACTTTTCCAGTGGACCCAGAGGTGTGTTTACTAGGCAATTTTACCAACTCTAACCTCCGACATATTCAAGCGATTAAGCTGACTGAAATGTTGTTAATAATAGCTAAAAAATGTATTGCTTTGAAATGGAAAGCAGACATTGAGGTGCCTGTTGGATTGTGGTTGTCGGAGGTGTGCAGTTGTGTACCGTTAGAAAAGATTACATATTGTATGAGGGGTAGGGGTGAATTATTTTATAAAATTTGGGACCCCTTTTTGAATTATATAAAAAAAGTACCACAGGATTTGATAAGTGCTGATTGTTAAACCAACATATTGTATCTGCTAAATATGTTGCACTTGTGATATTTATATTGTATCTCTCTCCTTGTGTTTTTGTTTGTTTTGTTTTTTTGTTTTTTTATATATTTCATTTGTCTTTTGTTTGTTGTTATGATGTTTGGAAAAAAAGCAAAAATAAAATTTTCAAAAAAAAAAAAAAAATGTGTTTATACGCTACCAGTCAAAAGTGTTTTTATTTTATATATATATATATATATATATATAAAGAAGTCTCTTCTGTTCACCAAGCCTGCATTTATTTGATCCAAAGTACAGCAAAAACGGTAAAACTATGAAATATTTTTACTATTTAAAATAACTGTTTTCTATTAAAGTATATTTTAACATGTAATTTATTCCTGTGATCAAAGCTGAGATTTCAGCATCATTACTGCAGTCTTCAGTGTGTCACATGATCCTTCAGAAATCATTCTAATATGCTGATTAATGATGCTAAAAATGGATCTTTGAAATCACAGGAATAAATTAAATTTTAAATGGTTATTTTAAATCATAAAAAATGTTACAAAATGTTACTTTCTGCTGTACTTTGGATCAAATAAATGCAGTCTTAGTGAGCAGAAGACACTTCTTTAAAAAACATAAATCGTACTTTTGACTGGTCATGTAGGTATATAAAATGTATATATTTTATTGGTTCTAATTATGTACATGGTTATTGTGCATTTAACCAAATTCAGCTTATTTGTACTGTTAAAAAATCTTACTTGGTTTTCTGACTGACAAATATGTATGAGTGGTTTGCATTCCACAAAGTGTTACAGTTTTTCTTTTTATCCACAAATAGATGATGGAAAGTGTTATGACAGCAGGTGTTCTCATGTCTAATTTGAGATGTACAGTTAGAGAATAGTGAAACGATACAGATAACTAACAGTGCATCACGAGTGGTCTCAGGGGGATGTTTTCTCAAAAGAGAGAGAAGGCTGACGTGAGAGAATGTCTTTCCTGTTTTTGACAGAATTGGTTACTGTCTAGGTTACTGTGTCTGTTCTATGCAGCTTGTGTCAAGTTCCTAATTTAGACTAAACCATGGTTTTTCGATATGTGAATGTAGAAGTAGCCTCCCAATAACAGTCATTGTTGAACAATAGTTAGCAGACTCATAACTTTAATAAATTGTAATAAATGTAAGAGCTGTGTTCTTTTATTTGATGCCTGGCTCTAAAATGATAAATTAGTTCCACCTGGTCTCATGACAAAATGTACCTGTACGAACTTTTTCGTACCAATAAGTACATATCGACAGTTTCCAACAGAAATGAACACTAGAGGCGGTAAAACAGCGAGCATTTGTCATCGTTTTCGTACACAGTTATGATTACAGCTCCATATGTTTCACTTTCCAGAGATAACAAGCTTGTTTGGTTGCTCAACCGACACGAAATCGGACCTAGGATGCGAAAGCCTTGGGTATGAATCCCATGAAAAACATGACTCGCTATGAAAGAGCTGAAAAATGAGAGATCGAAAAGCAAGCTCATACGAAATGATTGCGATTTTACGCCACATTCGCTTTTGTTCATACTATCAGGTAAGTTTAGGTGTAGTGCAGATGGTATGTTGTTTTTAAAATGTTGCAGAGCATTAGAGTTACAGCGCCACTCAATGTACAATTCAAGTTAGAACTGTGGTGACATGTACAAAACCAGTGTCACATAAAACATACCATATGTACGTTCATCTGTTCTGGGGAAAAAATGAACACTTTTAGCACCACCCACGACGTCACAAAACTTACATGGCAGTACAAATTTTGCATCTTGTGAAACATTTCCCACATGTACGTTTTGTCTTGAGTCCAGGTTGAATTAGTTTATGGACCAGGGAATGTCATTCCGTAAACTTGTAATCTGTGATCAATTCTAGAACCAACCTCCATTTTGTTTTGTTTTTGTTTTTCCCCTTCACAAATTTTTTTTTTTTGCCAAACCGTTGTGGAGATATAGGCTCTCATCCATTTTTAGTGCTCTTCTTCGAATTCTTTCATGCGTTATTCGAGAATAGTTTGATTAATCAACTTGAATTCCATAACTTTTTTGCCAGAATGGTCTGAAGATGATCTGAGGCAATTTTGGTGAAAAACAGACAAACCGTCTAGGAAGAGTTTGAAAAAGTAGTTTTTTTGACCTTACGAATGTTACATTTTGATGTCCATTTGACTCTGCGTGAGCCAAGGATTCAGAGGAGAAAAGAAAGTTTAGATATTTCACCTAAACTTTACAGTTCAAAAGTTATTAGCATAACCATCCAAATTTGCTATGGTGACAGATCAGACTGTCCTCTATCAGAGTGCCAAATTTCATAACTTTTCCTCAAGCAGTTCTATGGACTGCCATAGACTCAAGAGCGGAAGAAGTAGAACGCCGATGGATACAATAGGTGCCTTCGCACCTTCGGTGCTTGGCCCCTAATTAGAAAAAATTGTGAATTTGTGTTGGGAGTATTGTACTGGTCAACTTTGATTTCTTTTCAAAGCTAGTGATCTGTAGCTGAAATTGTGGAACATGCCATATCGCAAGAACAATTTATTTTTTTTTTTTCTGAAATGATATTATGAGGTTAACCAGTCCTGTCCTTTTGTAGGCCTCCTGCTGACCCTTCTCCAGTTGGGTCTGGAGTGCAGTGGCGTGCGGCCGAGAGGACTTCTGAAAGATGAAGTCCAGTCTGAAACAGTGGCGGCGGCTCGCCCTCGGCCTCATGCTGGTCTGGGTGCTGGTGTTCTTGGCGCTCCTCTCCTACTTTATGGAGTCACGAGTGGACGAGCCGCACTCGGCGGCCGCCCTCTCCTACACAGACACTCGCCGACTGACCTCGCTGCAGGGCAACCCCCGCACCATAATGGCCACCCATTTGGGGCTTGCCACCTCCTCCACCCCCTCCGCCTCCAGCAACACCCAACAGGAGCGAAGCCGGGAGGAAAACCCCAGCGCCGACCCTCAGCCCAGTCCACTCAGCCAGGAGGCCTACCCGTATCCCGACCTTCAGAGCCTGGCGGCCTGGTCTGCATTCGGCACCCAGGACGTAGGCTCCAGATCGGCCGCCGTGAGTCGCAACCGTGAGAGACAAGAGTATAACCAGGATTCACCTCAACAGGATGAAGAAGAGGATGAGGAAGAGGTGGTGGGAGGGGAAGAGGAAGATGAGGATGAGGCAGACGATGGCAGGAGGAGGACGACTAGACGGGTGGCTAGACGTGATGACTCTGATCCGGATGAGTACTATGTTCCCAGGTCGAAATCCGTAGTTCACGGCCTGTGGAAAGGGAGTTTGTCTGTGGGCATGCTCAGTCCGCGCCTGCAGAGGGCTATGAAAGACTACCTGAATAATAATAAACACGGCGTGGCCTACAGGGGGCACCGGAAGGCGCAACAGAGCGGCCAACAGGTGTTGTGTGAACTGAAGAAGGGGGAAAGGATTCGAACTTTGGATGGGGCTGAGATGCCTTTCTCCAATTTAGGCTGGCGGAAGATTGTACCTGCCTTACCCTTAAGCCAGCTCTACGGGCCAGGCTTCCAGACTTGTGCTGTGGTCACCTCTGCCGGAGCCATGCTGCACTCGGGACTTGGCAAGGAGATTGGTGAGTTAAAGATTTTAATTTGGGAAATCCCTCTACAATACCCTTTAATCATTTTAATACTGTAGGTATTACCTGAATTTAATTCTCAGAAAATATTTGACTGGCTTATTAGTATGCATGCACAATATAATTATCATAAGACTTTTTTTGGATGGTTTATATTTGATGTTATTATGCAGGTTTAGTCTTGTTTTAATGTTTTTGTTTTGTTTGTTTGTTTTGTGTAAAGCACATTTGAGAAGCTTGTTTTAAATGTACTATTAAATTTACGAACACTAATATTGTAACCAGTATGGTACAGCATAACTGAATAATAATAATAATAATAATAATAATAATAATAATAATAATAATAATAATAGTTTATTTTAGAGTAAACTTATGTCTGTTATTTATCTAAAACAAAAAAAATAGTGTGTATATATATATTTTTATTTATTTATTATAAATAAATATTACTTTTGGATAATGTGAATTATTGTTTTAAAGACACTATTAAAATTAAATTTACAAAAACCCTTTTGTAATTAATATAATAATAATAATAATAATAATAATAATTATTGTTATTATTGTTGTTGTTGTTGTTGTTGTTGTTGTTAAATGTTTTAGAATAAACAATCTCATAAAATCTTTGTTTGTTTTAAATAAAATATTATAAAATATTTATTTTTGAACAAACAATCATATAAAATTGTGGTTATTTAATTATTTTTTTAATTTATTTTAAATTTTAAATTGTTTTTGCGTAATGTGCATACTTGCTTTAAAGGCAGTATTAAATTAAATTTAAGAAAACTAATATTATAACCAAAATGGAACAGCATAACCGACTAATCAATATAATAATAATAATAATAATAATAATAATAATAATAATAATAATAATAAATATAAATAAATAATAAATAATAAAACTATTATAACATTTATTTTGGAATAAACAATTTTATAATAAATAATAGAAATATTAATTTTCGATAATGTACATGTTTGATACAGCATAACCGACTAATCAATAATAATAATAATAATAATAATAATAATAATTATTATTATTATTATTATTATTATTATTATTTTAGAATAAAGGATGTTATAAGATATTTATTTTAGAATAAGCAGTAGGGCTGTCCCCGACTATGAATTTTCATAGTCGAATCAGAATTTTCGAATCTTTCTATAGTCGACCGATAGTCGAATCATCTAGGCTTATGTGTGTGTGTGAATGGGTTGGGAGGGGCACGACACTATAGTCAGCAGGAGGGTAAAACAGTTTTTATTTTATTTTACACACTGCACACAGCAACAACTTTTAATAAAGCGACCAAAACTGCCTGCCAACTGACAGACGAACTTATTTAGGTTTAAATAAAAACACAGAACGCGTCTTTTAGTTCTAAAAACGCGAGGCGCACAGCACTGCCTTTTTTGCTAAGCAACGACCGAAACAGCTGTCCTGTCAGTCAAATCAAAGGATTATAGCGCGAACGCTCTAAAATCTTAGTTTTTTGCTGTTAAGTAAACTGTCATATTAGCAGAAACCCTAAACAATACAGCTCCTGGTTACCCACGATAGACACCAAAGGTTTCTCCTCCATTTCTTGCAGTCTCCGGACTTTTGAAGCAACGGTAAACTTTCACCATCACAACAGAAGGCCCGCCTCTCCATTCATTCGATTGGACAATGGAACGCGAATGACGTTGGGCGTTTTTCCGCTCAGAGTTGATTTTTTTTTTTTCAACTTCAGGCGCTCGGAGCGCTCCTGCAAAAACGCGAGGCGCGGGGGGCGCATAAACAGAGCGCAGAACGCTCACTGCCAACAGAAAACCATTCAAAAGAGGCGCCTCCAATTGCAAAAACGCGTTCGGTGTGATCGCCGCCTAATCCCTGCCGTCAAGATGGTCCGCATCTCATCATGGATCAGGGCAAGTGAAAATTAAATCTGTCACAGGGGTGGTTAGATTTATTCACAAACACATTAAAATATTTATTGAACGCTTCTTTCTTTTCACTTTTGTTTTTACTGCATTATCATAATCAAAGGCTGTATATAACGTAATATAACCGTACAAAACCAGTAGTTCTGTGTGCAATTAGACATTGAGCACCCCCATATTGCCAAAATGGTATGATGCTCGTTTCACCCGCGAAGATTCGACTGTGAGATCGGTGGTCGAATCAGGCTCCGCATATCGATGCATCGAATCTTCGACTATTCGGGGACAGCCCTAATAAGCAGTATTATTAATTTTTCTTTTGTTTCTTTTATATAATTAAAATGTTGTTTTTGGATAAAGTGCATGCATTTTGAAATATTTTGCATATTTTAATGCATATATTGTACTTCATAATGTTGTCTTGCCTAAATCAAGTTTGTAGGGTTTTTTTTTTTTTTTACGGAATACTATTGAAATCTGATGTCTGCCTTATGATTTCCTCCATAAAATAATAAAGGAAATGCTTTGCAGCTTATCAGTATCGTACAGATGCTGACTATCCTTGCTTATTGGTTTTATAAAGCGGTGGACCAGGGGCCCGTTTCAGAAAGGAGGTTAAGTGAAAACTCTGAGTATGTTAACCCTGAAATGAGGGAAACTCTGGGTTTTCGGTTTCAGAATGGGAGGTATGTTAAACCTGAGAAAGCAGAGTAAGTCAAGCCCGTTTCTGAAAGAGAGGTAACTTATACTCAGAGTCAGTTACCATGGCAACTTACTCTGTGAACCTAACCTGGTCGGGAGCAGGTTTTCTTCGGTAAACCCAGAGTTTCTTTCGGTCTCCTCCCCCTTTTTAAAGCGCAAGTGATGTTTAAATACATCATTCATTCATTTATGCTTCAAAAATGCTTTTCTTAATGAGTGTTTTGGAATGTAAATTTAGTGCATTTTACTTAAAACATGAAAAATAATCTTAATGCAACTGGAAACAAGATTATTTTTCTTACCCAATTGACAGATAATATGCAAAATAAGAAAAATACACTTAAAAGATTAAATAAACACCTTACACTGTACACTGTAAAAAAATATAAAAAATGAAATAAAGTGCAAAAACAATAATTTTACAGAGAGAAGTTTTTACAGAAAAAAGTTATTTTACAGATTTTTCGTTGTTTCAATTATGATATTTAACTTTAATTTTAAATTTTTTGTTTGGCAGACACAGCTTCCAGTCATTTGACCGTTTTTTTTACGGGACCTTTTTTACAGTATAAAACCTTTATTTTACAAAATTTCCCTTGTTTCAGTTACAATATTTTACTATGGTTTTTTTTATTGTAATGATTTGTAAAATAACAGTGTTTCTCTGTAGAACATTTAGTGCTTTTATTGTAGTAATCTAGGTAAAATCTGTCAAATAAGGGTTTTACACTGTAAAACCCTTTTTGGCAGCTGTATCTGCCAGTGGTTTGACTGTTTTTTTACAGTGTAAAACCCTTATTTGACAGATTTTACCTAGATTACTACAATAAAAGCACTAAATGTTCTACAGAGAAACACTGTTATTTTACAAATCATTACAATAAAAAAAACCTTCAATAAAGTTTCAAAGCATGCTCAAGGTGGAAAATGGACAGTTTTATTTAAAAGACAAAATACAAAGTCTTTACAAATGCCATATAAAATGTACATTTTAAATTTTTAGCTTTTTTTTAAGAAATACAGCACAATTACATTTAAAATACTGTGCTGATGAAGAACATGGAACAGTTTCATCAGAATGTTTAATTAAATATATATTCAACTTAAGACAACTTCACTTGCAGAGAAAATATGTCCTGATAATTTACTCACCCCCATGTAATCCAAGATGTTCATGTCTTTCTTTCTTCAAATAAAAAAAAAAGTAAAGTTTTTGAGGAAAATATTCCCGGATTTTTGCATATAGTGGACTACAATGGGTTGAAGTTGAAGTTTCCAGTGACCCTTATTCCTTGGCTGGGATCATGTAGAGCCCTCTGAAGGTGCAGTGAAACTGAAATTTGGACCTTCAACCTGTTGGCTCCCATCGAAAATTGGAGAAAAATCCTGGAATGTTTTTTTCAAAAACCTTTTTGACAGAAAAAAGAAAGACATTTTGATTTAAGAATCTTTAGATTTTTTTTTTTTAAATTGGAAACAACAAGACAATACTAAGTAAGAAAAGCATTTTTAGGTGCATTAATTTATTGGACATATTTTCATCATGCAGACACTGTCAAAGTGACAAAAATGGCATGTCCTTTCATAAATAAGATTATTATTTATCATATAGTATAGGATTATTTTGATTAGACATGTGTATTTATTTGACCTGTGTCATTTTTAAATGGTAGTCAGAGCACATTAGTACAGACACTGTATGCAGAGCGGTAAAGAAAGTGTGCCTTGCTCTAATGCTCTTTCTGAGAATTTTAGTGTCATTGCCTACTGAGCATAAAGCCATCAAATATGAAGCTGATTGCTGTATGGAATGGAAGAATGGCAGATGAAAATGTATAATATATATATATACATATATATATATATATATATATATATATATATATATATATATATATATATATATATATATATATATATATACACACACATATATATATATATATATATATATATATATACACACACATATATATATATATATATATATATATATATATAACCACCACCACAGCTGTTAAATTTACTAGGTCATCTTTTTTTCCTATAAATGCACAAATGCAACTTTTATTCTTTTTTTTCATGTTGGATTTTAATATTCTTCCAATACTTCCATCTCCTCTTCATCATTTTGCGAGCCTTCATGCTGTTGGCTTCATTTCATTACTCTAATTAAGAAATGCAACCGTTTGGATTAGAGAACATTTCATTTTGTGAAAGAGCATTAGACTATGTGGAAAAAGCTGCTGCAAAGTGAAATTAGACACATAATTGTTTTTTTATATGACACATTTTAATGTCAAATATTTGTAAAATCATGTAGCCTACACTCATGAACCCTTTATGCTTAAAGCTTTACCTGGTTGAATTATGTTTACTTCCATGTTTAGCTGTTTTCTTCTTCTAATTATTATTTTTTATTTTATTTTATTTTATTTTTTTGCCTGTTTGATACCATGAAAATTAATAGTTCAGTAACTTACCGTTCTGCCAGTTTTTACCTTTGATATTCTAATTATTAATAATTAAATAATTATATTCTTAATAATTATTAAGAATTAAAGTTAAGCATTGGCTCGAAATATGCAGAGGTCTTTTTGGCGGGAGCGGTTGCCATGGTGAATCATAATTTCGGAGCTCCATTGATCAGGGCTTTTCATAGTCAAGCTGCAAGCACTAAACTCAGAGTCAACCTACTCAGAGTGGATTGAACTAACTCATTTCAGCTGTTCTGTAACCGAAAACTCAGAGTTTCCCATCTCAGGGTAAGTCAACTCAGAGTTCAAGTTTTAACTCAGAGTTGGTTGAACCTCCTTATTGAAACAGGCCCCAGAATAATCAATTCTTCTCTCTACTAATATAGTTCATTAGTCTGGCTGTCGGCTGTTTATGGTTGCCAAGTATCAAGACTGTTTTGGATGTGACTCATCCAGTGAGATTACACAGTCATAACTTTTAAAAAGGAAAATATGTCACTGACTTAATATTTCCTCATGACATGTTTCTTTCTTTTGTTTTTATTGATGCTTCAGATACCAAATTCCCAAGTTCAAGTTATTTTTCCATCATAGTTGCTTCAAAACCAGCTGTCCTCATTTAGCCTTTTGAGGAGTTTCTCCTGAAAGATGTGAAATCAGCCTGTGAAGAGAGGCCTTGTTTCGGTTTTGGTTTAGGAGCCGTTCTCTCTTTCGTTCTCTTCACTTGTGGTTTTTTTGTTTCCGTGGTAATGCCAGTTTCTCTGAAAGGGTCAGTGGGATACTGATGGCCTTTACGGTTACATAATCACGAGTATCACAGAGAACACAAAGAGCCCAGATTCTTCCAGCTCTGGCATCTATGATGGCGGAGCGGTAGTGGGCACAGAAGAAGAGTTTCCATGGTGATAGCACAGCTTCTGTTGTTTCTCAGGATAATGGTGACTCTGCCGTCTCATGAAGGCATTTGGTGGTGATGAGACCTGTCGTTTGCAGGCTAGATGCTTTCTAACCATCTTTTCAATCACGATTCTAATTACATTTGTACTTGTACTCAAGGGCTTCCTATCTCCCTCTCTTAAGCTTCATCATTGCACTAAATATCACGAAATTTCCCTATGGGGCAATTTCCTTCCCTCCAATTTTATTGCTATTATTATGATGGCGCTAGTAGCATTTGTGTATTATTAGTTTATTGCTGTTATTAAGGTGAGAGATAACTGTAGCTCCTATTGTTTTTTTGATTCTGCCCTCAGTTGTTTCTTCATGGGAACAGATTTGGAGAAATTTAGCGTTTACATCACTTGCTCACCAATGGTAGTGAATGGGTGCCGTCAGAATAAGATTCCAAACAGCTGAGAAAAACATCCAGTAGAGCTGTCACTAATGATTATTTTGGTAATCAAGTAATCGGTCGATTATTTTGACGATTAATCGAGTAATCGGCTAATTATAATCTACTTTTGTTGTGGTAATAGACCAAAGCAAACAATGTCCTTTACAATTACTTCCAAACACGTGTAATAGCAATGAGGCAGTAATAATTATAAATTATTCAAATAAAGTATCGAAAGCAAGTACTCATATGGTTTTATTAAACAACCGTTAAAATGCTTAATGTATTATAAACTGGGCCTAAAATTAACACTCGCCAAGCGCCAAATGTGAGTAAAAATTGGCGAGTATATGTAACAGTGTCAGTCTCCAGTTGGTGGGTAAAACTTTTACGAAATATAACAATGTAATGGAAACAACAGCCAGTTTTTCAAGTGATTCGCTGTTTTCTGACGCAAACATATAAAACGATCTTTTCCGAAGCCTAGATCATGATTATCTGTTCTGTCATAAGTGACGAGTGAATCTAATAATAGGATACAAACGGGCTAATAAGGTCAGAGCAGTGTGATGGCCAGCTTGTCCCTAGACACGGTTCTAACTTTTACCTGACAAGATATTGCTGCTTCATTTCAATTAAGGCTGTTGTGAATCATCGATTCCAATCGACTATTCGATTTTTAATAATCCTCAATTTCATTTGCCCACATCGAGTAACCGGCAAAATACCAGAAGTGGCACATTTCATGGACGAGAATCCTTTAAATGCATTATTAGACTGTTTTCCAAGGCTGCATTATATATTAAATCCATTTAAAAATCATAATTAAGCATAATTGGGAATTTACAAACACTATGACTTGGCATGCGTCTCACAGCAGCTCCTATCACAGTATGCTGTTCCACAGGAACTGTTGTCATTTACATGTGTGGAGCGTCTCAAGCTCCATCTCTGCATGTTGTTGTGAGTTTGGGTTTATTATAATGTTCATCTGGGAGTGCAACGTGTACTATTTTATCAGATTTGTAAGGTAAATCATTTATAAACCTATGCAAGCTCAAGTTAATACATCAATATCTTTCTCATTATGCTAATTGTTCATCGCGATTTCAAAAAAAGTTTAAACCCTCACTCTGAGTTTAAATGTTTTGATGTCCACTTTCCTTAAATTACTGTGGCTGTAGCATTTTTGTGGTAATGATATGGCCACATATTAAAGATTAAGTGGACATTTGACTTAAAGGTTGTATCAGCGATTTCTAGCCTAAAACATAAAGTGTCAAATTCAGCTGACCTTTCTTCACGATCCGCTCACTGCCTGCCCCATAAATTGTCTGTGAAAAAAACGCGTCTCTCTGGTCAGCCTAGGGTCTGAGATATGCCAAAAAAACAATCGGCACTACCAACCTTTCCACAGATAAACAAACAGTGTTCCAACCAATCAGCGTCAGGGGTTTGGTGTTGTGGACTTTCACTCCGCCTCCCTCACATCCCTGCACCAGTAGGAAAGTCCACAACACCAAACCCCTGACGCTGATTGGTTGGAACACTGTTTGTTTATCTGTGGAAAGGTTGGTAGTGCCGATTGTTTTTTTGGCATATCTCGGACCCTAGACTGACCAGAGAGACGCGGTTTTTTCACAGACAATTTATGGGGCAGGCAGCGAGCGGATCGTGAAGAAAGGTCAGCTGAAATTGACACTTTATGTTTTAGGCTAGAAATCGCTGATACAACCTTTAAATGTTGTTTAGTCAATATTAAATGAGGATTACATTGCGCACTAAAGTGTAAAAACAATTGTCTGTGCCTTCTGCAGGTCTTTGCTGTAATGTGTAATATACATTAGCTCTATTGTTTATAATACTTTATGTATTTCAACAGTTTTGTGCCAAACTAGGGCTGCAACAACGAATCGATAAAATCGATAAAAATCGATTACTAAAAGCGTTGGCAACGAATTTCATAATCGATTCGTTGTGTCGCGCGACGCAGAGACATTTGGTTGTTATTATATATATTTTAAAAAAATTGAGCGCAGAGCGGAGTGGACACATTCGGTCTCTCTCCCGCACTGATGCCAGCAGAGTTCGGCACCTCATAAGCTGTGTTTCCATCCAAAAATGCGAATTTAACTTATGCGCAAAACTGAAACATTTGAGCATAAAGCACCGTTTCTACATTATATATATATGCTGCCCCGATTTATATCAAACATGTTTAATATTTAAGCCTACTTTGGCTAGCGTACTTTCACAGCAGCCAATGCTCGATCGCAAAACAGCTGGTGTACGGGTCGTTGGATAGTGGAGATGGAGAAAACTACTTCTATAGTTTTTGTAACACTGTCTGTCTGTATAATGTGTCGAAAACATACCACAACCGTAAGGAGAAAGAGGAGCTCTGCTGAGGTGAAATCGTCTCAGTTTTGAATAGGGCTGTGACGGTGGCACGTTGTTTTTTTATATATAGCCTACACTTCAGTCAGCTAACAAGCAGCCTAAAAACGCTAAAATAAATCAAAGAAATAATATATTTAATTAAGAAAGTAGCCTAAGAGTATTAAATAGGTTATTAAACAAACATTCCTTGTAAAAATGTCCGACAGCTCATCAATTTTTGGCCGACTGAATTTCCAGTCCGACTGTCTTTTTTCTCTTTCTCTTCCTCATTACACAGCTGCTGATTTTAATAGCAAAGTGATTACATTTATTTTCGTTCCTTTAGTTTATAAAGTTAATTTAGAGATATATTTGGAACACTTTTTGTTTGTTAAATTCAAGTTTTTGTTTTTTAAAGTTATACCTAGCAAACAGCGGCAGACAGATCAAAAGCCTGCTTAATTCATCGCGATTTAAATTAAAATCCATTGATATAAAAAACTTAAAACATATCACAATATTAGTTTAATCATTCAATCAAGATAATTCCAAAGTTTATGCGGAGAGAAGCGCGCTTTGCAGCCCATGGAGACGCCAGTGCAATGTGGAATTTCTTTTTTGCTCATAAAGGTAAGAGTAATTTACCACCCGGGCCGGAACTGTAAAGCGTCTACCTTAGTTTGTATTCACGGTATTTTGTACTCACAGTATCAACAAAATGTGCTCTTAAAGAAAACAAACAGAATACGCTTGATATCTTTGGTTTAAACAGGAGCGCTTCACAATAATTAACCGAAACCCAGGTAATTGCCTCACAAACACAATATCTATAGAAAGCTTTAAATTATTATTTTACTATAAAACGAAATAATTAAAATCGAAAACAAAACTCTTTCATTAGCTAATCCATAAAGATGCATTAGGCATTAATGAGCAGATGGCAGGATCGTCAATTTCATCTTTGCAACACTGAATCAGAAAATACTAGTTTATTAATAAGTAATTCGAATATTTTCTTAATTTTTGCCTTGACACATTCATGGTAATTACTTTTGCTGGGGCTTTGAGGCCAGTTTTGCGTGCATTTGAATGCGGAACTCTTCCAGCTGGTCGCTGCTGATGGCAGGACACTAAACACCGCCATGGCAGAATGAATGTAGCAGAAAGTTAGTCAAGTTATCCCGTTCCAGCGTGCAAAGTCACATGACTTTTTTAATGCGCACTGAGGAATTTAATTTGAGAGGCTTCTTGATGGGAAATGCAGCATGTACACCACAGCAAGCCGCTGTCTTGACGGATAGTAATTTTAGTTTATTTAGTCTATATATTTGGCAGATGTAAAGCATACATGTGTATGTTTTTTGTGTTAGTCCATTTTTATTTTATTATTATTATTATAACAGTTCAAGGAGCAACATGTTCCTGCACTTTCTAAAGATTTTAGTTCTGTTTTTGAATAAAGGGTTGTAAAGCCCTTGTTTTTTTATCCGATTCATCGATTAATCGAAAAAATAATCGACAGATTAATCGATTATTAAAATAATCGTTAGTTGCAGCCCTATGCCAAACATATGATTTCTTGCTTTTGATTACTTTATTTGAGCTAATTATAATTGCCTCAATGCTATTATATCTGTATTTTATAGGGCCCAATGAAATCTGTTTTATTTTCAAATAATTTTTTTTTATTTTTTTTTATGTTTTACATGTTACATGCAATGCATGTTTTAATTGTTTTAATTGTTTTAATTGTTTTAATTGTTTTAATTTTTCTATACTGTTTTAATGGTTACTTTTTTTCCCTCTCCATTACTTTTCTGGATTCCATTTTAATATTTAAATTTAAATTTTTAATGATCAAAAGCATATCCAATTAATTGATTTTTATTAATAATAAAATGTTCTTAAAGGGATAGTTCACCCAAAACTGAAAATTTGATGTGCTTACCTAGGGCTGGGCGATATGGCAAAAATGTAATCTCGATAATTTTTCCCCATATTGAATGATAACGATATATTTCGATATAAGCTGTTTATGTTGCCAGCTTTAAAATGGTATCCCAACAATGACTAAAGCCACAAAAATTATAGGGGTTCATTAAATTACATTTTAAAGTATAGTTTATTAACAAAAACAGATTACAGTTTTGGCCTTAAAAATTAAAACTTACTAAAAAAAAAACAAAAGTTGTGACAGAGTATGGTAAATGAGAGTAAATGTACAAAATGTAAACATTAAATTATTGTAAAAACATAATTTGTAACACAATTATTTATTTATTTATTATTATTAACACAATTGTTTATTTTCTCTATTATATTTTCTCTATTCCTAATCATATTAAGTGCAGACAATTCAGCCATAATCAAAGTAGGCTACTCTCTAAATATTCAAAGTGCAAATAGAGACCGGATATTTCAATAATGATACAGAGCTATAGACATACACAACCTATTATAGCCTACAAACTAATAACAGCCTAGATGTGTCATGTAGCCTAATTTGCGTGCATTGGGGAGTCACTCTCTAAACAAGGGGGATTAAAATTGCTTTTCAATGCGCGTGCGTGTTTTGCTTTCGGTTTCAGTTTTAACAATCGCGCCAAACTCTCAGCTGAGCTGAGTCACTTTTCAGATAGCCACACAACGGAATTCATACCTTTTTTTGTCGACAATTTCTACATCTTTGGATAACTCGAGACTGCAGTCCATCCTTCAAAGGGTTAGTTCTCCCAAAAATGAAAATTAGCCCATTATTTACTCACCTTCAGGCGTCATTAGGTGTGTTATAATGGCATAGGCGGATGTTTCTGTTCAACAGTCCAAAACAGGTCTATCCGGACCTAAAAAAAAGTGCTTCACACTAGGGCTGGGCGATATGGCTGAAAACTATATCACGATATCAGTGTTTCATATCGGTCGATATCGATAATTATTGATATTTTTATGACCCATTTAAAATAAGGACCAGGAGAAAAATATATTACACTCAAGCATTTTTATTTTAAACTTAACCTGCCTCTGATCATAATCCCCTCAGTTATTAAGACAGAAATGTCAACAGTCTAAAGTCACAATATACACTTAATTATCTCTTAATCCTCAATTCAAACCCCATTCATTGTCAATGAAGTGAATGGTCAAGCTAATGTATGGCCCAGAAGTACGGCTTGACCACAGGTCAGAGGTTGTTGCAAAGTACTTGGCTGATAATATTTATTTCTGCACAGATTGCTGGTTGCCAGTAGCCAACATTACTTCTTTCCCGGTACTTTAGCCTATATTTTGTGTAATAACAAAAATATTTATTTAAGTGAAAAAATAAGTCCAAAACTTTCAACATTTTGAACAATAGGGCCTTACAATCTTTTTTTTTTTTTTCTCAGAAATTCTTGTTTTAATTTTTCTGATAATCAAATGAAAGCAAAATCACAGATTTATTTTTAAAAATAAAAATAAGCGGAGCTTTACTGTTAAAATTAATACATAGAAGAAAAATTATATTCAGTTAAAAAAAGGGTTTAATAATAATAGTATTTTTTCAACAATTAAGTGTGACTCTTTATTTTATTTTATATCATATATATTGTTTTATGTAAATTATTTAAATGTGAACATATAAACACCTACATTATACTGTAAAAAGTAATACAAGACTAATATTTTTCTGTTACATGTTAAACCCTACTTTTATTTTGACAGGTTGCCGTGAAGTTTCAGTATGTATACAGTATGAATGATGCTAGTTTCACTAATGAAACGGTAAAATTGACAAAAAGTGACACTCACAGCAGCTTTGGAGATGTATTTATTGGAGTTTGTCTGTTCATGTGAGATGCAAAGGCCAAAAATTAGCGGGAGCGTCACGTGTGCAGTATGCGTGTAGTGAAAATGAAACGCGTCTCCTCCATTCATACATAAAGAGGCAAACGGAACATGCAGGATTCTTATTGAAACGGTCTTTTTGCATTTCAGTTTTCACAGACACTAGTCCATATCGCGATCTGAATTAATTAACAGACCAACTTTTGATTTATTGGTCCAAAAATCGACGAATTCGGCGGCATTCCGCCCTATAGTAAAGTCCGTTTTTATGAATGGAGTCCGCGATCCCGTCTGTGAGGAGACATTGTAAAAGCGCGATCATGTAGAGACAGAAACCAAATGCCGTCGTGTAAATAAGATAAATAACATAAGGCTATTTAGTTTGTTTAATACAACAACATGGACCCGTTCTGTAGGAAAGATAACCTGATCTGGCGCTATGAACTGAACGTTAAAGGGGGGCTGGGCGGGCCGACGAAGAATACAAAATATCGAACGTTTTATCGAACACATTTTTTATTGATATCGATCTCGTCTATCGCGATATATATCGTTATCGTTTTATCGCCCAGCCCTACTTCACACAGCTCCACAGCGTGAATAAAGGCCTCCTGTAAAGAATGAATGCATTTGTGAAAGAAAATTATTCATGTTTAAAATGGAATAGCTTTAATCTAGCTTGTCAACTGGTTGTACATGGAATCCGCTCCAGGCAGATGACGTAGGATGTCGATGTTGCTCTGGTCAGAAGTGATGAATGTGGACACGCAGTGGAGAGACCAAAACAAAACAACATTCACAAATTAGAAGTACAAAACAAGGATTTGTAAAGAAAACTGTTGGAGGATTTTGATATAAGCCAATAATAAACTAGTTTATCTTTGCTAAAGGAAACTTTGCTTCCTTTGCTCCTGTAAACAAATGTTGGTTTTGCGAGACTCGCCGGCGCTTGTACTATGCCAGTGTCCTACGTTTAAATCTTTACTGAATTAGCGTGTCAGACAGCCAGAACACAGAGAGGGACAATTAATACTCAGCGCAAAAGCGTTCATTGTGCTGAAATATGTTGTTGAATGTTAAATTTAGGTTTGAAAGACAACATGTAGCGCACACATTTATGGAGAGTAGGAACTGTAAAGGGATAACAGCGTGTAATTATCTGATATATAAATATCAGACGCTTTATAGCCACCTTTTATATAAAGAAATAACAGTAAGGCATGGCAAGTTTATTTTTATAGCACATTTCATACACAGTGGTAATTCAAAGTGCTGTACATAAGAGGAATTAAAATCATAATATAAAAATCATAAAAATGTATCATAATAAATCACAACAATTAAAAACTGAAGATTTAAGAACATTTTAAATGATTTAAAAATTGATTTAAAAATTAATTAAAACAGTAGAAATGATTATACATAATGCAATCTGTTCGGACGTAGCACAGTGCTCATTCAATAAATGCACAACTGAACAGATGAGTTTTGAGTCTGCATTTAAATGTGTCTAATGTATTAGCACATCTGATCTCTTCTGGAAGCTGGTTCCAACTGCGGGTGGCATAGTAGCTAAAAGCGGATTCCCCTTGTTTTGTGTGAACCCTTGATATTACTAACTGACTCGATTCCTTGTGATCTGAGTTGTCTGTTGGGTTTGTATTCATTGACCATGTCTACAATGTATTTAGGTCCTAGGCCATTGAGTGCTTTATAAACGAGTAGAAGTACTTTAAAATCTATCCTAAACATAACTGGTAGCCAGTGTAAGGACCTGAGGACTGGTGTAATATACTCTGATTTTCTCGTTCTAGTCAGAATCCTGGCAGCAGCGTTTTGTATGAGCTGCAGCTGTCTAATGGTCTTCTTGGGAAGGCCGGTGAGGAGACCATTACAATAGTCTACCCTGCTGCTGATAAAGGCATGAACAAGTTTCTCCAAATCTTGACCGGAAACAAAACCTCTTATTCTTGCAATGTTTGAGATGATAGTATGCTGATTTAGTTTCTGCTTTGACATGGCTACTGAAACTGAGGTCTGACTCCAGAATCACACCAATTCTTGACTTGTTTTTTTGTTTTTTGACCCCTAGTGTCAAGATACGCATTTACCTTATGAACTTCATCTTTGTTTCCAAATGCAATAACTTCCGTTTTCTCCTTGTTTAACTGAAGAAAGTTTTGGCACATCCAACTGTTAATTTCATCAATGCATTGGCAGAGGGAGTCAATGGGGCTGTAGTCATTTGGCGATAAGGCTAGGTAAATCTGGGTATCATCTGCATAGCTGTGATATGCAATTTGGTTCTTTCTCATCATTTGACCTAGTGGGAGCATATACAGGCTGAACAACAGCGGCGCCAGAATTGAGCCTTGTGGGACTCCGCATGTCATGGACGTCCACTTAGACTTATGTTCTCCTATACTCACATAATAGCCTCTTCCTTCTAAGTATGACCTGAACCAATTTAGAACCATCCCAGAAAGCCCGACCCAGTTTTCCAATCTATCTAGAAGAATTTTATGATCGACAGTGTCGAACGCAGCACTGAGATCTAGTAATACCAGCACTGATATTTTGCCAAGATCAGAATTTAGGCGAATATCATTTATTATCTTTATGAGCGCTGTCTCTGTACTATGATGTGGTCTGAAACCAGATTGGAAATGGTCCAGGTATCCATTTGAGTTTATGTAGTGGTTCAGCTGATTAAAAACAACCTTTTCAATAATCTTGCCTATAAAAGGAAGATTTGATATTGGTCTATAGTTGTTCAGTATGGTGTTATCAAGATTGCTCTTTTTCAGAAGGGGCTTAACAACTGCAGTTTTCAGGGAGTTTGGAAAAGTCCCAGAAAGAAGTGAGGTGTTCACCACTTCTGAGAGATCTGCTTCTAAACAGTTTAGCACACTTTTGAAAAAAGATGTGGGAAGTGTGTCAAGGTAGCAGATTGACGATTTAAGGTGCTGTACTATTTCTTTCAAAATGTTGCTATCGATTGCTTCAAAAGCAGACATAGTGACGACTTTTTGAAATTGCGGTCGAATCTGTCTGACCTCTGCATAACTTGAGGATGTGCTAATTGTCTTTCTGATATTATTGATCTTCTCAGAAAAGGAGGAAGCAAACTCATCGCACTTGCTGTCGGAGAGCATTTCACTAGGGATCTGACTAGGGGGGTTTGTTAGTCTCTCAATGGTAGCAAAAAGAGTGCGAGTGTTGTTTAAGTTCCTGTTTATAAGGTTTGAGAAGAACATTTGTCTAGCTTTACCTAGTTCAGCATTGAAAGCATGAAGGCTGTCTTTATAGATGCTATAGTGAATTTCAAGTTTCGTCTTCTGCCACATCCGCTCAGCTTTTCTGCATTGTCTTTTCATCCTCTGTACTGCTGTTGATTTTCTCCACGGTGATAACGTGACTTTGAGCAAAGTAAACGCGTGCTCCTGCTGAACATTCCTCTTACCTGTTGGTTAACACTGAGTTTGTCTTTATTATCTAAATTAGGCTATTCTTTTTATTTTTAATATAGAGATTTAAACTTCACTTTATACAGTGCTTAACAAATTTAATAAAACAAATTATGTAAGGTGTTTAACAAATTATGTAAGATTTGTGCCACTGCTGCTCAAAAATAACAGTATTGGTGATTACCAAAATCATTTTTAGCAGGGTTGGGCCATTCATAAATTAAATTGAGAATGAATTGTAAATTCCAATTCACTTCCTGGAATGGAATTAGAATGGGTTTTGGAATTGGATGCAGCTGACAAGAAATGGAATTGGAATTGAATTGGAATGTCAGGAAACAGAATTGAAATCAAATAGGCATGTGCCGGTATCACATTTTCATGCTGCGATTAATTGATTGAGCTTTTATCACGGTATACGGTATTATCACAATATTGTAATTTTACAAGAGAAACAGGTTAAAAAAACACAAAAAACTTCAGTTTCGTCAACTTAGTAACTTTAATAACTTTTTAATTAACTAAAAGTACTTCAAACATTTAAATACAAATAAATATAAATAAAACAATACACAAAATAAAAGTAAACTTGAGCAATTATATCAAAGTGAATGTGCAAACTGCAAAAGAACAACATTTGTTATATGTTTTTAAATAGATTTAAGAGCAAAAAACTATTTTCAAAGAATCAACAATAAACATTTTCAACCAATTCCTGGTATCTCTTCTGGGCTGCCTGGCATATTTTAGTCCTCGTGATTAAAGTGCAAAAATGAAGCTGATGTATGGATGACCACTTCCTCCACTGCTGGTCCATAGGTCAGTAGTTGCTGCATACCATTTTCCCTGGGCTATACGCTTGCCAACATCCTCTTTTAGACTGTTATACATTTTGGGTAATTCTGTCTTAGAGAAAAACTTCTGTGAGGGAACTTTGTAAAGTGGAACTGTTGTCTTCATCAGTTTCAGAAATGCTGGTTTTGCTACTGTGTAAATGGGGATCATGTCTTTAGCAATACAGTATGCTATGGCATGATTGATTTCCTTGGCCCGATGAGATGAAGGTCCATATGAAGCCTGACGCTGGAATGCCTCTTGAACTGTTGGCTGAACGATGGCTTCAGCTGAAGATGAACCAGCACTGCTAGATGCATGGCCACTCTGTAAAATAGGAATGAAAAATATTACTTCACACCTCTGATAATTTAAATAAAAGATGCTGTTCAGACAGAGAATACAAGCAAAGTAAATTTTCGTTTTTTTGTTTTTAGATTAAAAATAACCCAAGTTCCAACTTTCAACTAAATGCATCTGTCAGTTCATACTATATTTTAGTAATAGAAAACACACGATGATGAGCTTAAGTTTTGCACTTTACTTGTACTCTCTTGTAAACATGTAAACATCAAGTTTACTCGCACTGTGTGAAAATGTATGATTGTGTTGCATTCCTTTTTTAACTTAAAATCTAATTATTCTGCCTAACTTCCATTATTAATTACAGAACTTACTTTTAGCTGAGTATTGTATTTTGTTGTTAAAATACGAGACGCAAACTTAAGTGTAGGAAGTGGAGTTCATGCTAACTCTTAAACTAACGTTACATGGAAGCAAGCAACATGCAGCAAATGGAAATAAGTTAACGTAATTTTGCCATCCTGTCTTTCAAATAGTTGTTTTATGTGGTATTCAGCATGAGAAATGAAGTGTCTTACCTTTATCTCCCTGAATTGCAGTGGATGGTTGTCGCGAATATGAGCGGACGTGTTCCCGTGTTTAGCAGCCACTTTCCATCCACATGTTTTACACAAAGGGAAACCGTCTTCGATCAGCAATCCCTCTGCATTTTTTTGGAACCCAAAATATTTCCAAACCTCTGACTTTACCCTTTTTGAAGGGGGATAAATTGTCAGCAGCGTTCCTCCTTCCGCCATGTTTCTTCTTCGTGTGAGGATTAGAGTGCGGTGGCAGCAGCGGCGCGCACTGCGTGCACACTAGTGATGCGCGGATGGCGGTTATATCCGCGGGCGCTGCGGATAATCCGCGGGTCGGGTGGGTCGGGTAATAAAAAAATGCATTCTGATTATTTGCGGGTGGGTCGCGGGTGGATGAGATAAATCAATAATGATGCAAATATTAACTACATTTTCTAAAACTTGAACGTGTTTTAAATATGTTTTTCATCAGGCAGACGATTTCATTTGTGTGCGTGTGTGTGTTTGCCTGTTCTAAATTTTTGGTGACAGAAACGGTGATATTCCATATAAAGTTTGAAGGGAGTTATGCCCGTGCTAATGCTATTGAGCACGCTAATGCAGTGGTGTAGTGCATTGGTCGCTTTGCGTTTACCCACGTCTCTGATGCGCATCATTCAGTAGTGTCCTGCATTAGACAAAATCATGACAGTCCAACACATGAATAGCTAATTCAGTCGCATGTTAATAAATTGAAATATTCCCTAAAAACACCCAGTAAAGACAGTGATGTGTTCAGGACCGTGGCGCCGGCTTCTTTTGAAATATATTTGACGATTGTGCCTGATGCGTCCACAGATGCTGCCTGTTCATTCTTACGCGAAAGCATGTCAGGCTAGGCGCGCAGTGGTATAATAATTATTATTATTGATTACTTATTTGAATCAGTAGATTATAATGAAAACAATACCTTAAAAATGAAAAGAAGCAGATTTTTACGATCAGACCTTTCTTAAACTGGTGAACCCCTGTAAACTTCAGTCCAAGCATGCGTTCAAATAGTAAGTTCAGAGCGGCTCTAATAGAGAGAAAACCCGACCGATTTCGTCAGAGATTGCGGAGAGCCGCATCCAAATGTCAGTTAACCTTATTCTTTTCTGCATGGATTTGGCTTAAAATCATTCGGGTGACGATTGAGCCCATCCGCGCATCTCTAGTGCACACAGTGCTTCTACATGTGGGGATTGTTTACATCAGAGTGCGCATCAGTTCTGCGCAGCATATACGCAGTGTTTCTTCAAGCGGTTGATGGAAAATAAGCTAATGCGCGTTCTAAAAATATAAATTCGGATCTATTATTTTTCACGGTATTTTGAAGTGCCCGCGATAACAATATCGTGCATATTCATTACCGCGATTTATCGCATTACCGAATACCGGCACAAGCCTAAAATCAAATAAATTCCACTTGACTTGCTAAATAAAATAATTTGACTTGATTTGCTTAGTTTATAGTGGTGTTGGGTCGAGTCCACCTAAGTCGAGTCCAAGTCGAGTCCGAGTCTTTAACCATTTGAGTCCAAAATGGGGCGAGTCGGACTCAAGTCCGAGTCCAAATGGGTCGAGTCAGAGTCCAACTAAACACTACTGTTTTTCAGTATCTTAACCTTGTTTTAACCTTTACAACTAGAAAAAGGCAATGACAATTTAAAATGTAAAAAAGCAAACCGCTATTGCATATTGCCATTTGGATTTTTGATTGACACCATCTTATAATTAGTGTCCTGCTCAACAAACTTTAAAGTCATGTAACAGAAGTTATAACTTATGTATTGTGACATTTCAGAGTAAAACAGCTTTTAGAATGTGAAAAATTATAGGGCAGGACTTGACTTTATTTGCTGTTATATAGTAAATGAATAAGTTCAACAGGGTGGGTAGGAAGCTTAGTGAATGAGACATGAGGAGCAGAAAATTCACCTCTTATCTCTGATTTTGGCTGTTTTGGGTTTTATATGACGAATGTCTAAGACCTGAGACAGGGTAGATGGCATTTAGATTTTTTTTTTTCTTGGATGAAAATGAGGCTGTAAGGGGACAGTTTTTAAGTACCAGTCTATGGAGGCCATAGAATAAAAGAGTAACAAAATATAATATATTTCAAAATTCTGACTTTATATCTGACAATTTTGATAAGAAATGACATTCTCCCTTTTCCCCTCAGCTCAAAATCATGAGTTTAAATCCCACACTTCTGACATTTTTCCCCTCACAAAACTGTTTTTTTTTTTGTCAATTTGAGTAATAGTCTGAAATACAACATATAAACAACGTATATATATAAAAAAATCTGAATTATGAGATAAAATAGGCAAATGTAATATGACGCAGTCTGCTGCAGCAGGTTTATGTTGCTGTCGCTTTAAGACCGGATGCACAGATCATATATTGTGACACATCTGTATTTCTCCCATCTGTTTAAATTCACTCAAGACAAAACCGACTGCATTTGCATTAATTCTCTCCAAGATGGTGCATTTTGACATAACTTTTCGTATGTGTAGCAATACCATGCAAAAGAACTTAATTCAGCATTTGCACGCTGATTGAGAGGCGTTTTCAGTGAGCACACTTTGAGTGTTTGTGTATGCAAAGAAACCAGCAGGCTTTCAAGTTCTGGCAAGACTTTTAAACACGTGCGAATACTGAATGTCACTTTCGTAATAATGCATCGAGTCAGTAAAATTTCCGTCAACTGTCCCTGGACTCGGCAATTATTCCCGAGTCCGAAAAGCTTGAGTCCGAGTCAAAATGCAACCGAGTCCGTGACAAGTCCAAGTCCGCTAGAAATTGAACTCGAGACCGGACTCGAGTACAAGTCCGAGTACCCCAACTCTAGTTTATTGTACATTAAATATTGTAAATCACATAAACGACAAACATATAAAAGAAATACAAAGTACTGTATGTTTAGTATGTTAAGTAAGTTAAGCATATGATGATATGAATGATGATAATTCCATGCAATAAAAAGTGAATGAAATGCATGAATGAACAGAAGGGGGGGGGGGGGGGGTTGAGACATATATTATGAGGTAATCATATATTGAATGTATAGTACATCCAGAAACTTATCACCACTGTCATTCAATTATTAATTCATAATGTACAGTTCTCATTTTTATTTACTTGCATTTGATCAACTCTATTTCATACATTACTTGGTATTTGTAAAGCATCATAAATAAAGTTAAATGTATGTCTCTAAATGCAATCACAAATAAATGCTCAGAAACAGCAATAAACATAATTCAGTGGAATTTCCCTGAACTGAATTCCACTTCCTGTAATTCCAATTCAATTCCAGCTCTGTTTCCTGAAATTGTTGTTGAATTCCAATTCCATTTCCTCCTTTGTATTGGAATTGTTGAGTTCATTCCTGAATTGACCCCAACCCTGATTTTTAGCTTTCTGTACTGGTAAGTCCTCCCAATGTGTATATGCTCTTTAGCAACAGTAGGCTATTTCTAATGCTATAATTATTGCTGTTATCTATGTAAAAAAAATTGATTCTCTTTATTGGTGGTCTAATAAATTAAGCACTGTTTTCATAACATTCAGTTGGCATGTTTGTTTGAAGGACATTGGGCAGAATGTGGAATAGTGTGATTTTTGTCAATAAAAAAAATGGATTCTTTAAGCCAATTAATCGAAAAATAATCGGCCAACTAATCGATTATCAAAATAATCGTTAGTAGCAGCCCTAGTTAAAATGATAATTACATTTTAAATATGGATATTTTTCTTACACCAATGCATCGATTCACGGCAGGAGGCCTCAATTAACCCCCGGAACCATGTGACTTTTTATAATGTTTGGAAGCACTTCATTGGACTTGTTTTGGACTGATGAAGAGGAACACCCACCCATGCCATTATAAAGACTGGAAGTGCCAGGATAATTTTTATAATAACTCCAATTGCATTCATCTGAAATAAGGAAGTCATATGCACCTAGGATGCCAGGAGGGTGAATAAATAATGGGCTGATTATCATTCTTTGGTGAATCAACCCTTTAAAGTCTTCTGAAGTGAAAATCTGTGTTTAAATGAAACAGTTTTCAAGGTTGCAGTTGCACAGTTTGAACGTCACCTAACCAGATCAGAGCGGAGTCTTTCAAATCCACTAATGTGCCCTGTCGTAAAATCAGCCAGGTGTGCCAAGACCAAACAAATCATTATAGTGTTCATGATGTACTGCGCCCTGTAATGGTTGCACGCAGCTGTATTGATCAAACTGCTTGTTACAGTCGTATAGTAGCAGTATTACTTCACACACAATATATAAGTATGTCTCACATGGTTTTTCCTTAAATAGTATTTTTAAACTGAGGCCAGTTTTGATCAGGCTCTAGTTCTCCACAACCCCTTTAGCCTGTCTATTAAATTCAGCTCGTCTTGTCTAAACATTTCCCATCAGCCGTGCCAACCTAGTGTGCCCTCCAAATATACTCAAGGACGAGCCAGAGAGCCAGCAAATCCACAGCACAGCCAAGAGCAGATCTGCCAGAGCTCTCCATGAGAAGCCTGTCTCCGGCTCAGCTCATCTAAACCGTATTATTTCCCTGAACATTCATCTATGCATTGAAAAGAAAAACAAATCTCAGCCGTTGGGGGAGGGGGGTTTATTTCGGTTTCCTCCCAGTGTTTTGTTTGGGAAATGCCAGTCTGTTATCAACACACTAGTTTGTAGTTTATCACGTTGGGTATTTTCAGAAAGATTCCAGCTTTGATTCACATTACCACTGCTATCATATGCAATGCTGTGCAATCTCTCAGCTGTTGACTTTTTAATTTTTTTGGCTCTAAATGTGTCTACCATCCTAGTCTCAGACGAAACGCCTACGGACGCCCACAGTCCGTTTGCTGAATGTCTGATGCATATTGCTCACCAAAATGGAATATTTTCTTTGCCTGCAAACTAATCAGGTTGACTTTCCTTACTCAATTTATCAGTCAGCATGCAGCGCAGTGTTTTTGGGTTAGGCCTAATTCACCGCATACTTCTGAGGAAAAACCTCGTCACTGGGTTTGCCAAAGCTTGCCAGGGTGATGGAATTTCAACTTTGCTTTAGGCACTTGCTACTGCCCAATAAACTTAAATAAAACTAAATGAGTGTGATTTGTCTTATCGAAAAGACTGATTTTAATTAAATATATGCTTAGCATGTTTTAAAGTGAAATGCAACACTGCGTTTACGCGTGAGCAGCTCATGTATGGTGTTTTCAGTGTCTCAGAGTGATTTGGATCACAACAAAAGCTTCTCCACACAAAATCGATCTCTGCATGGGCTCTGGTTTTGGTCCACTTATAGAGCTCATTTAAAAACGCATCATGTGCCAACCATCTTCCCAAACTTGTAATGAGAAGCACTTATAAACTTGTCAAGAAAAGAAGCTGTAAGGGCTCCCTGCGGTTCATCAAAAAAAAAAAACTCAATGGTTTAACATCATAAAGTGAAGACTGCCATAAAACAGTATTAGTTTTGTTGTAGGATGCTGTATAAAATGTTCTTTTCTAAATTGAAATGTTAAAAATTGATGGTTATTTTTACTTATATACACTACCAGTCAAAAGTTTTTGAACAGTAAGATGTGTTTTATTTTTTTATATATAAAGAAGTCTCTTCTGCTCAACAAGCCTGCATTTATTTGATCCAAAGTACAACAAAAACACAAATTTAGAAATAGTTTTACTAGTTAAAATACATTTTCTGTTTGAATGTATTTTAAGATGTAATTTAGTTCTGTTATTTCAAAGCTGTTTTGTCCCTTTTGATCAATTTAAAGCTTCTTTGGTAAATAAAAATATTAATTTCTACAATTAACCCCATAAAAAAAATGGCAAATCAGCATATTAGAATACTTTCTGAAGGATTTCTGAAGAATAAATTACATTTTAAAATACATTCAAATAGAAAGCAGTTATTTTAAATAGTTAAAATGTTTAATTTTACTGCTTTCGCTGTATTTTGGAATAATTGCGGACTTAAACATCTTACTGTTCAAAAACTTTTGACTGGTAGTGTCTCATTTTAAATGAATTGAAATGCTTTATTTTTATTTATTTTATAAGTTTGATTGTATAAGTGTTATTTATATGATAGAAATGTTTGTTAGGTTTATTCATGTAAGCTTGTCTTTAAAATAATAAAATAAATAAATCTTTTTTTTGTCGTCATAGCATTTTACTTGTGTCCTTGTTAAATGTTACATGCAATTACTAAAATAATAACAGTAAATTATGCATAATTACAGCAACTAACTCTAAATTAAATTCTAACTCTGTAATAAGTAAAGGTTGTCAATTATAACCAGTTTCTGGACAAATTATGTAGCTAGCCAAATAAAAAAAAAAAGAGAGAGAAAGTGCCTCAGTAGTGCTGTGTGTACTTTCTGTTGGTGTCTTTTGGTTATGGTATCATCTAGTTCCAATACATCAGCCCCCAAAATGTACATAAAAAGGTACTTGTGGTTTGTATGTCTGTCATATAGTTCAAGGTTTAGACCACCACCACATTGCAGCTTATTCTGGGACTGTTAAAGGTCTGGTTTATTGTGACTATTAGTACCCTAGTTGTTGGTCTTCATCTGCCACCTAGTGGTATTGCAATGTCTTTCCAACAAGCCTGTATATGTAAAATATAATATAATTCTTTGTCTTTTTAGTGGGCTTTCTGTTCTTTTAACATTCGGATCTTCTTTTCACATCCTGCCTCTGTGTAACTTTTCAGCGTTTTTCTTTTGCGCACATGCGTGGGCTCTTTTTCCTCTTCTGATGTGACTTATATTCTCTCAGGTGATTGATGTCCCTGTCGAAATAGTGGGGACATGCTCAATGTCAAGCTCAAATTTACTGCTTTGAAAATATTGCTAGTTGATGAAGGCCAATAAACGGCACGTCAGCTGAACTGAGAGATGGATGAGGGGTGAGGGGAGTCCTTCATAGGATCAGTCATTGTCACATCCTGTCTAGGGGAAAAGACTATTCATCACTGACTTTTTTTTCTCTCTTTCATTCTCTGGATCTCCCTGTGTATTAGATTTATATGTAAAATGTTATATTGCAGAAAACAGTTCGTCCACTAGAGTGCACTGTTGTTTTAGACCTCAGCGTGGTTTTAGGAATAAGTTGTGTTTTTAGTTTGCAATGGTTAAATATTTTAATTGTTAGTAATTATTGCAATTATTAATTTAATAAGCATAATTAAGATTTCTACATTTTAAAAAAATGTTTTATTGTATGGTTATTTTTCTAATAAATTGTTTAAATAAGTTTTATTCATTTAAGCTTGTCATTTTATTTTTAATGGTTTTTTTTAATTTCTTTTTTTTTATTACTATAATTTGTGGTAGTATTTTTTTTTTCAAGTATCCTTGTTAAATGTTGCATGAAATTACTATAGTAATAACAGTAAAATATGCATAATTACAGCAACAATCCCTAAATTATATCCTTATCCTAACTCTATAATAAGTAAATGCTGTCACTTACTATTACTCGGTAGTTTTATTTTTTATTTTTGTAAAATGTTATTCTCTTTTGGCATTTATATCACAACTGCAACTGAGTTCGTGTGCAACTGTGAAACCCTGCCTGAGCATTTCCTGTCATTGATTTATCGACATACACTACCAGTCAAAAGTTTGATTTTTAATAGTTTTTAAAGACATCTTTTCTGCTCACCAAGCCTGCATTTATTTGATCCGAAGTACAGCAAAAACTGTAAAAGTTTGAAATATTTTTGCTATTTAAAATGACTGTTTTATATTTGAATATATTTTAAAATGTAATCTATTCATGTTATTTAAAAGCTGATCTTTTTGCATCATTACTCCAGTCTTCAGTGTCACATGATCCTTCAGAAATCATTCTAATATTCTGATTTGCTGCTCAAAAATATTTATTATTATTATTGTTGAAAACAGCCAAGTATAATTTTTTTCAGGTTTCAGCATTAATCAGAAATTGTAATATTATAAATGATCGCTTTTGATGAATTTAAAGTGTCCTTACTAAAAAGTATTAATTTCTATAATCCCCCCCCCCCCCCCCCCCAAAAAAAAGATACTGACTCCAAGCTTTTGAATGATGTAGCGTGTAATGTTACAAAAGCTTTTTATTTCAGATAAATGCTGATCTTTTGGAGCTTTCTATTCCTTAAAGAGTCATGGAAAAATGTACTTAACTGTTTTAAATATTGGTAATAACAATAAATGTTTCTTGAACAGCAAGTCAGCATATTATAATGATTTCTGAAGGATCATGTGACACTGAAGACTGGAGCAAGTGCAGAAAATGTAGCTTTGTTTACAGAAATAAATGACCTTTTAAGATGCGTTCAAACAGAAAACACTATTTTAGTGTTTTTGCTATACTTTGGATCAAATGCAGGCTTGGTGAGCAGAAGAGAATTCTTTAAAACGTATCAAAATCTTACCGTTCAATAACTTTTGACTGCTAGTGTATGATTGTTCATTTGCTCTCCTCTTCTAACACTGATATGGAGTAAAAAATGATTTAAAGAACCCAAAAATGATAATAACTGATGTGACTCACTAAGTCTGAATCGGTGGCAATGTGAATGACATTTAAGAGCCACAGTGGAGGTCATTTTTTCATTTTTTTGAGTGAACTAAGCATGACCTTTAAAGTCACTCAATCTCACGGCAGATTAAATGGGAGATTTCCAATCAATAAAAAGCCCCCGGAGGTGAACAGAGTAATAAATGGAGTCTAACTTTGTTCTCTGTTAAACAAGCTGTTTGCACCGTAGCTAACAACAGATTACAGGGTTGAGCGATGTGAGGAACATGTTTACTAGCCCTGTGCATTCTTATTGATCAGTGACCGCTGCACCCTCACATTTCCACCAGTGCACTCCGACATTCATAATGTGTTTTAGAAGCATTTTCTGGCTCCTTCTCCTTGTATTCTCACAGTAATGTTAACAGACTGAGGCCTTGTTTTCTCTTTCTCTTGGGTCGTGTTGTTTTTTCTTGTTATCTGAAGACTTGCAGGAGTGAAATGCCTTCATTGTTCTTTTAATCACGGCTCATTCGAAGGCACCATGTGATTAAAGCTCCAATTTTTCTAATTGCAGACTCCCATGAAGCAGTGCTGCGTTTCAATACAGCTCCTACCAAGGGTTATGAAAGGGACGTTGGGAATAAAACCACCATACGCATCATCAACTCTCAGGTGAGCGATGTTTGATGTTTTCACTTATTGGTAGTACTGTGACTTTGTGAAGCAGATCTCATTTGAACACCCTCTGGCTCATATCCTCCGGCTGTGTGTGTTTTTTCAGCTAGATCTGACTCATCCTGTCCTTGTGGACACACGCTCACCGCTAAACTAATTCAAACACACCATGCAGAACAGAGACCGCTTAGTGTTAAAGTTGCAAGATGTGCTGTGTCCTTTCACTTTTCGTGAATGGACAGAACAATGGGAACAGAACTGATGCTTAATGGTTTATTATAAAGTAGTGTCTGAAGAAAGTACACTCTGAAAATATCATTTTGTTCTGTGGAACATAAGAAGAGTTGAAAAGATGGTGACCATGAACTATTAGGCTCTGAAATGAACAAAAAAAGCTCTGTAAAGGTACAGTGAAAGTGATCCAAATGATTCATCCCAGATCCTTGTCTTGTACACGGTGTACAGCAGCTGTTGTGGGGAACAAACTGAATTTGAAGCATTCGTTTTTGACAATCTTCCCTCCACTAACAGTTTTTCTCAAATTATTACATTCACCCAAAAAGGAAATTTCTGTCATTACTCACACTCGTGTCATTTCAAACCCGTAAGAGCTTTGTTCATCTTCGCAACTCAAATTAAGTTATTTTTGATGAAATCTGAGAGCGTTCTGACCCTGCATAGATGGCAAGGCAACTACTATGTTTAAGACCCAGAAAAGTAGTAAGGACATTGTTAAAATAGTCAATGTGACATCAGTGGTTCAACCATAATTTTACAAGGCTACGAGAAATTCATCAATTTGTTCAAAAAACAAGCAGAGGAACGCACATGGTGCGTGTTGAAAAATGACACTGAAGAGAAGAAATTGAGTAAAGTCATTATTTTTGTTTTATTTGCACACAAACAAGTATTCTCATAGTGTCATAACGTTGCTGTCTATGCCGATTCAGAAAGCTCTTGAATTTCAATAAAATGTCTTGAATTTAGATGAAGGAAGGTCTTTTGGGTTTGGAATGACACGAGTGAGTAATTAATGAGAACTTTAATTTTGGGGTGAAGTGTCCCTTTAAGGTGTTTAAGGTGAGCCTGGCAATCAACATTAGAACACCATCCTCATGCAAGGACACTAGACTTTTGCTAAAAGTTAGTCTCATAGCCTGCGATATGACCTAGAATCTGCTACTGTAGCCGCTACTGTATGCAGTATGTTCAATGTAAACTACTGTGGGGCTGCCCTCAACTAAAGATTCTTCTGGTCAATGGCTAATCGCACGTTTATTAGTAAACCATTTAAATCATAATGAGTGTTTAATTGCCTACATAGCGCACACAAAGTTTGCCCAAGTTTATTTACCATTTTACAATAAATCCTAATGTAATCATGACAAACTATATATCGTTGGAAAGGTCTAAGGCTCCTAAATAGATATTCAACATTTTTTTTGTGTTACAAATTATGTAGGAAAATAATTTATGACAAGAGTTTCATAGATTAATTTATGACAAGACTGCACCTCAAAAATCTACTTCATAACTGGAGTTCTGACCTTTTTCACAAACAGACTTCCTTGTTGCCTTTTTCCCTATTATACTTTAGAAATAATAAGAAATGATATATCAGATGAAAACGTACAATTTCAAAATTCATCCTTTGGAATGCCATTTTAAAATCAGACATTGCATTAACATGGAAAATGTGCATCAGTCATATTACTAAATGTTCTTGTCCATGAATTATAAAGATTTAAGATTCAATTCTTCATTTTCACATCTCTGTTAAAAAAATGGGAGTAATAGTTAGGGGTTAATGGATATATATGGTTCCATTGCTCTGCTGGTCCATAAATCTGTCACAATCAAAGTACTACTCTTTCAATATTCAAAGTGCTAATAGAGACCGAATTTTCCAAGCATGATACAGAGCCATCTACACAGCTACACAAGTTATTATAGCCCACATACTAATAACAGCCTAGATATTTTATGTAGCTTAATTTGAGTCGCTCTCTAAATGCAGGGTATTAAAATGGCTTTTGAATGCGCGTGCGGGTTTTACTTATGGTTTCGTTTTAACGATCCCGCAAAACTCTCGGCGGCGCTGAGCGTGCATTTTACAATATAAGAGTTTGCTTTAACAAAACCATTTGAAAGTGAGTGGACACCAACGGGATTTTGAAAAGCGTGTCCCCAGTGTAAATTAAGCCGCTGCGTGAGTGGATCTCTGCCGCTGAGTTATCATCTGATGTGAATGAATGCCGCGTTGTACAGTATATTGAGACAGAGGCGCCATGATTTGCATCTGACAGAATGTGCGCTGAAGAAGAAGTTTAAATGGTTATGTAATGTTGGAGAGAACGGCGAACCTGTCGCTGCATCAGCTCACAGCAGTCTGTGCAGTAATTAGGCTAGCAAAAGTTTTGTTTAATATAAGTAAATAATTGGCTGAATCGTAGGCCTATAAATGCTGGATTAAGATTGTGTGGGGGGTCGAATCGAGATCGCGATCTATTGACGATTAATTGTGCAGCTCTACCGAAGCAACAGAAGTAATGATTATGAATAAGGAGTAAGGAGGCTGCATTAACTACATAAACCGAAAACAAAGAAAACACTAGTTTATCAATAATTGTATTAAGAGTTGACTCATCATTTCCGCAGAAGTGTAAGGCCCTATTGATTTGCGCGATGCGGAAAACACGGACTGAGTCACAGAACCCAGTCATAAAAACAATTTACTGAAAAATGCGTAATATCATGGAGTTTGTCAGAGTTTGGATGATTTAATCAAAAGTAGGTCATTACACTTGAATCAAACCACGACATGGACTAGTATTTGTAAATATTCAGCCGCAAAATGCCATTTAAAAATGAATCCTGCATGTTCTGCGTGTCTCTGTTCATGAATGGTGCAGATGCACTGATTTGTTTACTACACAAATACTGAAGCTCATGTTATTCTCGCGGTGATTTCAGCGTCTGCCGTCTCACTAAATGAGGACATAAATACGTGAACCACATCTCCAGAACTGCTCTGAGAGTCACTTCACAAGTGACCGTTCCATTTTGAGTCAAACTAGCCTTATCATATGCACAAAGAACTGTTAAAGGTAGTCACGGCAACCCATCAAAATAAGTCCAGTTTAACTTGAAGACATTGTTGAAGAAATATATGTGACCCTGGACCACAAAACCAGTCATAAGGTTAAATTTTACAAAACTGAGATGTATACATCATATGAAAATTCAATAATTAAGCTTTTTATTGATGTATGCTTTGTTTGGATAGGACAATATTTGGCCGAGATATATCTATTTGAAAATCTGGAATCTGAGGGTGCAAAAAAATCTAAATATTGCTATTGCTACAAATATACCCCAGCGACTTAAGACTGGTTTTGTGGTCCAGGGTCACATATTACTATTGTTCAGTAGAATTTATTACTACTACTACTACTACTACTAAGATAAAATAAAACATTATTTTTAAGGGTATAATCACACAACATTTCTTCCAGGGTTTAATTCTAATACTAAATCCCCTTTTTTGCCGAAAAATAAATTTTGCCTAATTTTCAATAACTAAAAGTTTAATGAAATTAATGTTTTATGCCTTCATTTGATAACCAAAAAATGTTAATACACAACAGAATTTCTAAGGGGGGGGGGGGGGGGGGGACGATAAGCCTATTTTAGGAATACATTTGAATAATTAAGTATGCATTCAAATAATTAGACATGCTAAAACACAGAATTTGATAACATTTTGTGAGAAAACTTAAATTGATGTTAAACTTTTAATAAATCGATGTGAAATTGTATAAGATTCTATTTATTATATAGGGCCCTATGAAAATTATTAATTTCACATCAATTTATTAAACGTTTTGGTAACACTTTCTATGAAGCCCCTATTCATAATACATTATGAGGGTATTTCTAAGGCATTATAATGAATGCATAATGCATTATAATAAACCTTATAATATGTTATATTATCTCATAAATACTCATAACAACAATTATAATACATTATAATACTTGAGTATTTGAGGTTATAACTTTTAAGATTATGATTATTTATAACACACATATTTATTCTACCTAATTTACAATTGACTATACCATATTACATATTTTTTTCATTTATATATTTTATTTTGATGGTCCCCTAAGTCTATTGACTATACGCAACTTTTCAACTATCTAACACTCCTTAGAATATTAGTAGACTTAGGTTAAGGTTATGCTAGGTTGTAGAAGGTTTACATGCTTGCAAAGTTACTTATAATCAGTTTGTCATTTGGGGAACCAAAAATACAGTGTTAGCATATATTTGGCATACTAATTTAAAAATTATTACATAAAAATGACTGTTAGCTGACATGCAGTTGAAGAGTTACTTATAAAAAGCTGTCTAAAGGGAAAAATATAGAAATATTATTATATAATGAGAAATATTATTATAATTACTTATAAGTGGTCTTTGTATGCTTTAAGTAAAGTGACATGAGAAACATGGCAAGATATGAGACTTATAATATGTTATAACTATGGAGGAGGTAATCATACTGTTAAAAGCTATAACCACAAATAAGTTAAACATTATAATACATTAAGACTGTACTTATGAATACTCATAAGATGATACAACATATTATAAGTTTTTTTTATAATGTATTATTAATGTATTATAATGCCTTAAGAATACCCTTATAATGTATTATAAATACAGGCTTCATAGAAAGTGTTACCGAGTGCAATGTGCACACACAAACGCAGATTCGAAAGATGTATCACTTTCATCTGTATATCCAAAAATGGAGTATTTTAAGAGAGTGTGACGGACAGATCCATTTGCTCCGTTTTCAAGCCTTTTCTCATTTACTAACGGTTAGTCGAATATTAAGGGGCAGCCCTAGTGTGAACTGATTCTCTTAATCATATGTAAAGCATATCACATTGTGCCTGGATAATAATGTGATTGTATGTATTCTAGCCAAACATAGAGATGGTTACAATAAGCTTGGAACTCCCTCAGTTATCTGCCTTTTTCCTCTTTTGCTTGTCCTCTCAGTGTAACATATTATCTGTTTTGTGTGCAGATCCTGGCGAATCCAAAGCATCAGTTCAACACAAGCTCATTGTACAAGAATGTAACACTTGTAGCGTGGGATCCTGCTCCATACACCCTCAACCTGAACAAAGTGAGTATTAAATGCCCAAAAACGCACCAGCAGCAATGGTTTATTCTATAACATTTAAAGGTATGCTTTGACTTTGAGAATTATTAATGTATAAATGTGTATGTATATATGTGTATATATGTGTATATATATGTATATGTGTGTATATATATTAGGGGTGGAACGGTACATGTATTCGTTTCGAACCGAATCGGTACGGGGGTCACGGTTCGGTGCATGATTTTAAACGGAGAATACACGGTATGAAAAAAAAAAAAAAAACTTGCCTGCAAAATAATTAATGTAATGCGGAACTACTGTTAAATACGCGGGTTCTTTAGGGACAGCTAATATTTAGCCCCGCTTTAGCTCTGAAGCTCTGATTGGCGTCGATGCAGCCAAGCTCCGCCTATGTATGCGTCTATCAGAGCCCGTCTACATTCTCTGGCACTCAGCAATTTTTTGTCAGCTCGACGGTCCATCATTGTGGTCCAGGGATTTCCTGAACTTTATGATTTGTCAAGCCCCCATTATTTTGACGCTAATAGAAGAAACAATGCATGGAGACGCATAGGCTTGGAGCTAGAGCGCAGCTGATGGTTGCTTAGAAACGGCAGACGCTTCCGGAGCGCAAGCGCCCGAGCGCTTTGTTGATCAGGAAGAAAGAAAGTTTTTAGGCGCGACATGTGAACGGCCCCTTAGATCGCAAGTTTGGGAAAACTTCGCTTTTCCAGTCAGTTACAGTAGTACAGGCGAGAGAGTGGTGGAAAAGAGGAGGACTGTGTGTTGCCGTTGTTCAGCGGTTGTTGGGTATGTGAGTGGAAATACATCTAATTGCCTTCTGCATTTTTGTTTTGCTTTTCCCTCCACTGTACCGAAATCATACCGAACCGTGACGTCTGAACCGAGGTACGAACCGAACCGTGACTTCTGTGAACCGTTCCACCCCTAATATATATGTATATGTATATGTATGTATATATATATATGTATATGTATATTTTTCCTTGCACATGTACAGAGAACAGGTGATGTTGTGTTTTTGCAATTCATATGAGCATATTGCTTTGAGTGTGTGTAGGACGGTTATGCTGATTAGTCTGGTCTGAGTGCTCTCATACCGCTGTGAATCATAAACCACTATAACAGGAAAAAAAGCTCAGAGCAGATTATAAATGCTTCCAATCAGTCCTTTGTACCCTTACCTCTCTGAAAACCTCCTTACAACACCATTTCTGACATTCCCAATCCCATCCTCCCCCATTGTTGTAGATATGAAACAAGGCATTTATGGAATACACAGAGAATAGATGGACATTTTGACTGACTAAACTCCCACAGAGTGACGGCACATCCTTCACACGATATGTGCCACCTTATGACCCGTGATTATGTGAAGACAACATGACAATGGCAACATTTCCATAGCAGTTCTTTAGAAAAGGAAGATCAAGAGTGTATCTGACCATGTGGAACTGAGAGGCAATTAAACTGCAGTGCTTTCATTTTCCCTTTCAATAAAGAGCTTTTTTTCTTGACAGGAAGGTCAATATGTTGGCAAGAGGGTCAATAAGTAAGCTTCTGTACATGTGCGAGGCCAGCGGTTAATTTGATTCATTCGATACAGTCATTTTCAAAGTCTTTCCGTCTGTTTTCAAGCCTCCATCACCGTTATATTTTCCTCGTCAATTCAAGAATACAATAGTATGTCTCATAAAGCACTTGATCAATGCTGTGGAGCGTTTTGAGAATGTGCAATTAACATACTGTGAATACAATGAACCTGCTAATTGAACAGAAGTGCAAAATGTTAAAGAGAATTTTCCTTGAGAATTTAAATAATTCTGTGCTAATTAATTTTAGGTTTACTTTAATAGAAGCTAGGAATTATGTCTTCAAACCAGCATTGGTGTTTTTTTATTTATAAAAACTGTCATTGTTTTAAAAATGAATTGTGCATGAGTCTGTGTTGATCAGTTTAAACCCCTCCCTTCCATAAGTCTACTCTGCTCTGATTTGTCAGCTAGCCAAGCCTGTTGTGATTGGCACAGAGAGGAGTACTTGAGCAAGTTAGCGAGCACTACCATCTGTGTAGCCAAGTTCGCGGTTGTTTTTGATGTCCCCAATAACGTCATATTTAGCCCCTGGAACGCAAATTTAAATAAGTGTGTATTTTACACCCCAGAATGCAATTTTTAACAGGGGACCCCCTTAAAAATGCAATAGGGTTAGTTTTGAGTAGCAATTAAGTGGGTTTTGTTATGAAAACCTGGCAACCCTGAGCATGCACCTTTACATAAAACTATAATATAGTGCTCAAGTCCATTCAATAAAATGACATAAAAACATTTTGTTTAACACTTATGCAAGCGAACCGTGCCCACAGCTAAAGCTGCTAAACAAGTAAACGCTTAACAAAACCACAATGCTGGATACGTTAGCCGAGTGCAAATGTGACTAGCTGATGAAACTATACAGTTTGTAAACCAAAATACGTCTAAGTTACATTCTTTAAACAAAGTCTGCATTAATCAACATATTCTAGATTTCTCTGAAGAAGTAGGGGATTTGGAAATAGTGGGTTCACAGCCAATCATCAAAACTGTTTCAGGAAGATGGTAATATCATGGTTTAGCTAGAAACCTAAAGCTGCACTAGGTATACATCACAAAACTAGATATTTTGAGCACTCACTTGAAAATGTACACATAACGTATCAATCGTACTTACAGGTTGCGGTTCGGAATCACTTATTAGTCCAAGTAAAGAAGATTAGAAGCCAAAGAAGATAAAAGCCAAGGATAGAGACGCAGTCCTCTGTAAAATGACGAGGTATTGCTGTTGTATCGTGGAAAAAAAATATCTTTAACCACTTATTCTTCACATCATCTTTCAGCAATGAAAACAAAACAAACTTGCTTTCACGGAGCAAAACACAGCATCTTCTCGACATGATATCAATACTACACACTAACTAGCGGAAGTTCGTATTTCAGTGACGTAGATCAATAACAGGCAGAGATTTGACAAAATGCAACTCTTTACGGTGATACGGTGAGTCCACTATTTCTTTTGAAAGCAAATATCTTGAAGTATAATGCACTTTTTTGATTAACAACTTTGCAGACTGTTTACATTGAAGGATAGTTGCATTGCAAACTGCAAAAAAAATTTTTTTTTTTGAAAACCTATATGACCTGCTCTTTAACTTTTGATTTTCATAATATAACAGTGAGCAGTCTACAATATGTAGTGTGCAATAATCAGCCATTTGGAGGCTAGTTTTCAGTTTCACAACTTTTGTGATTTGTCTAAAACAGGAATTCCCAAACGTTTTTCAGCTTACTCTTTTAAAATGTTTTCTTAAAGATTGCTTGAATCATTTAAGTGTTTCAATCATTTTTAACATTTGCATGATAATGGCTCTTTGATGTTGGTTAAAGGGATAGTTGACCCAAAAATGAAAATTCTGTCATTAATTACTCACCGCTCATGTCGTTCCTAACCCGTAAGGCCTTTGTTTATCATCTGAGCAATAATGATGTTGCTGATACAGTCAGAGAGATTTCTGATCCTTCATACTACACAACTAACACAATTTAAGGTTGAATCACTGATGTCACATGGACTATTTTACTGATGTCCTTTCTGGGCCTTGAACATGGTGGTTGTGTTGATGTGTACGCAGGGTCAGAAAGCTCTTGGATTTCATCAAAAATATCTTAATTTGTCTTTTTTGGGCAAACTATCCCTTTAGTAGTCATATGATGTGCAGGTAAGTAAATATTGCAGGTAAAAAAACAAAACCAAACATTATACTGTGTATAAATAAGCTTTTCATCACCTTACAAGCTGAACACCAGTTTGTGAAACCTTGGTTTAGACAATGATTCTTGACTATAGTGTCAGAAGTCACAGATTGAAGGCTCTTCTGTTGTATCTATTGAGTAACATTATTGAGGTTACTGCAGGAACATGTGCAATAGGATTCTAGTGGACTATAAAGCTGTTTTCCGAACAATTCTTCATCTCAGTGTAACCAGACTGAACGTTTGAAGGGCAGCCTTCCACTTTCAGTCTTTTGCAATTGTCCCTGGTTGAAATGAATCCAAATTTGGTAGTTCTTCAAGAGCCATTTTGCTCATGTAGTTGTTGTTTTGTGTTTGTTTTTGTAGTGGTACTCGAATCCAGACTACAATCTGTTTACTCCATATATGGAGCATAGGATACACTTCCCCACTCAGCCTTTCTACATCCTGCACCCGAAATACATCTGGCAGTTATGGGACGTGATTCAGGGTAACAATCTGGAGAACATCCAGCCCAACCCACCCTCCTCAGGGTTCATAGGTAAGACACACACACACACACACACACACACACACACACACACACACACACACACACACACACACACTCTCACATAATGGTTCAAAACTCAAAGGTGCAATTTCTGTGGCACAAACAATAACAAGTAAAATTGCAACATAATGACCTCTTTTTACAGTCCCAACCCATACTCTTAAGTAGGGCTGGGCCGATAAACGATATCATATCGAATCGCGATAAAATTTATGTTAATAACGATGATAGGCTCTAGACATTTTTTGCTCGATATGGATTAATCTAAGAGCCAATCACACAGTAGAAATATGCGACAACAGCCAATCAGCGTACAGCGTGCGTGTGCACGTCAAAGTACAAAGTTCATTTCCACTTTGCGAAGCAAACTTAACACCAGGACGACAAAAAAAGAGAGAGGAAGCAGCGACGAAAGTGAAACTAACTTCGAGTTATTATCCAAAGATGTTGAAATTGTCGACAAAAAAGGTAGCACGAATTCCGTTATATAAGTGGTTTGGCTACCTGAAAAGTGACTCTTAGCTCAGCTGAGAGTTTGGCGCGATTGTTAAAACTGAAACCGAAAGCAAAAAACGCACGCGCATTCAAAAGCAATTTTAATCCCCCCAATGCACGCAAATTAGGCTACATGACATATCTAGGCTGTTATTTGTATGTAGGCTATAATAGGTTGTGTATGTCTATAGCTCTGTATCATGCTTGAAATATCCGTCTCTATTTGCACTTTGAATATTTAGAGAGTAGCCTACTTTGATTATGGCTGAATTATCTGCACTTAATACGATTAAGAAAGAACCGTGTCGTAATTTTTTGTTATTTATACTGTAGATTGTTTCAAAATACAGTGGTTGCCTCTAATTTAAATAGCTCAACCTATAATAGAGAAAATAAACAATTGTGTTAATAATAATAATAAATAAATAAATAATTGTGTTACAAATTATGTTTTTACAATAATTTTGTTTACATTTTGTACATTTACTCTCATTTAACATACTCTGTCACAACTTTTTTATTTTTTTTATTTTAGTAAGTTGTTTTAATTTTTAAGGCCAAATCTGTAATCTGTTTTTGTTAATAAACTATACTTTAAATGTAATTTAATGAACCCTTTCATTTTTGTGGCTTTAGTCATTGTTGGGATACTATTTTAAAGATGGCAACATCAACAGCTTGTATCGAAATATATATCGTTATCGTTCAATATGGGGAAAAAAATATCGAGATTACATTTTTGCCATATCGCCCAGCCCTACTCTTAAAGTCAAATTGTCAATTGTTAAATCCCGGTCTGATAGCTGAAACGCACTGATTGCAGGTCTTTTCTTGGTGATCTAGAAATTACACACTTCTTGTTACTGTCTTCCAAGAAATCTGTGCCTGAAGACGACACAAATGTTTATTTGTCTCCGCTGTGTCATGTTTTCATCGTCAAATGGCCACCAATAAAGCTCGTTGACAACTTAAGAAGCCACCACAAATGGAAAGAATTGTTCTAAAGTTTTTGTCCTTTTGGTTTTGTAACTAAAATATAAAGCTCTCAAAATGCCACTTGTCGCTGTCAGGGATGTGACAAAAAAGAATTGTTTTGTACACAGCTAATTCAAAATAGTGGAGAGAGCCAAACTTTGACAGACTGACCTCTGACGTCAAATGAACTTGATTTTGTGCCAAAAACTGATAATGGAAAGTGACCTTTAGCAGATGGAGTTGTCATGATGGGTTTGTAGATATGTCTTCTGCTCTGTCAGGAGGTTGTGGGATATCTGCTCAGTCTGTGTTGGCTGAAACCACACTGAGATAGAGGAGCAGATGGATAGCCATGTTTTGATCCAGCAATGGAGCTTGTTGAACTAGAGCCAAGGAGAATCTGACCCACATTCAGGACCAAATGTACAATCTCTGAGAATTTATGATGTATTATAGTCGCAATAAACTGGAAGTCGATCAAATTGTGATGTACAGTCCTAGAGTAATGGATTGAAAAAGAAAAAAATGTAGGGTGAATCTTAGTTCAGATGTTGATTGGATCGAAAGCCGAATGCAGTAGAAGTCTGGCACATGTCACCAGAGAAGTCTTGTCATTTTTTTACCAGAAGGTCCACAGTTTAATTGTTCACAGTGAGATCTATAGGAGTTATTGACATTGCTTCAGGCTCAGAAAGTAATTCCCACAGCTGCAGGTCTTGTTGAGCAGGTATTAGGTATATGGTCATATTGTAGACATACTCCTTGCAGGTGTAGAGCCCGTTTCTATGGTGACATCTACAGAAGTGTGGTGTGGCATACAGTGGCATCTAAATGTCCTTTTGAATGTGCGATGCGATCCCGTCGGATGCCGTGCTAAATTAAACTAAATTCAAAAAATAGGTTTAGTGTAAATTTTTTCGGTCAAAAATAGGTTTTAATTACATTACTATTCTATTACATCTCGACTATCATCTCTGAAAATATATTGGCAAAATTCACTCGTTTAGTGCCGCAAAATGGCAATTTATAGCAGCAAGCAATAAATCTGTTAAATGTTAAGAACGCGTTGCAGAGGTGCTTTCTCTTAACACCACAAAAACAGTTCAGCTATCAAAAATAAACCACGTAACATATATAATAAAGGTGTATCAATGCACATTCCCTCCCAGTCCTGTGTAAACTACGGCACGCAAAGTTTTATTTATTAATATCGTGAGATGTCACAGCGCAACAACGCAGTCTGAAGTATCTGCTTAAACGATCTTGCTCCTCTCAATTTGCTCAATCTGGGTGATGTCAGTGCCCTAAACAATTTCATAATGGACTTTTCCATCCAGAGAAGGATCTGTTGAAGTAGTTACTAAAGAGAAGTCAGATGACAGTCTGTTATATGCACAGTGCGCAGACAGTTGCGCTGCTCTCGCTTTTCTAAATGTAAACTACATGGTTGGCTGCATTATTCATGCCATCTAAACGTACAAGGGATGATCAAATGTTCAGAGACTATGCTCATGATAAACAATGGAAAACAGACGTTAGTATGTTTGTGTAATGATGCATTATAGTGCTCCTGACTTGACAGACAACTCTCATTAAACCTGTGAAATTAAAATGATCTGTTTTTCTCAATTCCGTTCCTGAAATTCATAGCTATCCAGCCAACTTACGATAGCCATAAATTTAGTAACGTTCAAGCTACGGACAAAATAAAAATCGTTTAGGAAAAGGCAGCATAGTATCAAAATCTTAAAAATGGTACAATTTCATCATGTGAAACTGATAGCCTCATGGACAGTGCGTCGACGTGCAGCGTCGTTGCGTTTCAGGGCGTCCCGTGTAGGGATGGCGAAAACTAAAAAATTTCTTGACCGACCACCGAGCCTCATTAGCCGGTTGAAACCGGTTAACCGATTAGTTTAATATGGTACGCTATTTGAAATAACAGCCATTTCGAGCCGTGCCTGCAATTTCGCAACTCTGTCGCATCTCTCTGCCGCTCTGCCTCCCGCACACACACACACACACATACACACACACACACATACACACACACACACACACACACACACACACACTGCCACTCACGTCACTTTTTTAAAATCCACTACAGCGCGAAACATGAGTCCCGCAAACGCGGCGCCGAAGAGCTTGTTGTATGTAATCGTAGGACAAATGGCTCCTTAGTTTCAAATGGTTTGGGTACAAGGTGATCGCTTTGAAAATAAAGGCGTTTGTCTAGGTTAGAAGCTCATTTGAAACATTGCCACGGCTCATTAAAGAAAATGACAGCTCCGAAGAGACGCCGCTTTAGTTGAGGTAGTGCTAACCATAATAAAGAAAGATGATGATCATCATCACCTTATCGGTTACCACTGAAATGTAGATGTAATGTATTTCCAAATCTAAGCCCATCTTATGCGGAATGTTGCCTAATAGACTGCAACATGATAAAACCAATGGATAAAACAGGCACCTTCAGAATGCGTAAAAGACGCACCGGCACTTTTTTTTTTAACCGACTACCGACAACTTTGACCGGTTAACGTTGATACGGTCAACCACCGGTCAAACGGTCATCGGTTAACATCCCTAGTCCCGTGTTTGAGTCCTGGCTCGTGGACCTTTCCCAATCCCGCCCCCCTCTCTCTCCCGCTTCATTTCCTGTCTCACTACTGTCCTATCAATAAAAGGCAAAAATGCTTAAAAAAATCTTAAAAAAACAACAACTGAGAAATCTAAATTTCCTTTTTTTTGACATAAGAGGTCATTGTACTATACTGCCCTCCAAAGGCAAAGTGCAGTAACTACGCCAACACTGAAACTGAGAAAAATGCCTTGAAAGTTTTTACGCCAGCTAGTCAAACATGTTGACACTCTTGTTTCTCTGAAACGGGACAAAATTAAACCAGGAGACTTTGCCACAAGACAAAACCATTGTCACAAAGTCCATTTTAAGCCTTAACTCAATTTTGACCAAATGTGTAGTTAATGTGCTTTGCCTTTGGAGGGCAGTACAGCCCTTTTTCCGGAGTAAACGATGAGCGCCGCCATTACGAATTCTAACGTCAGATCAGATGCTCTTCTGTTCCGGTCTCCATAGGAACCCATTCAAATAGCATCCATCTGTTTTTAATGTAACTAATGTCTGCAGCTTCGTGTCATTTACACACTCATTAATGGAGCCGTGTGCTTTTTAAAAACATTTTAATAGGTTTATCATTAGATTAACAGCTGGAAATATACTCTACTTTGATGAGAAACACAGGAGACCAGAAATGCAAAGCATTCTTAGTCAGGCGTGACTTCAGGAAAAAGGTCTATGAAAAACATCCTATAGGTTTCAGAACTCAAAACATTCTTGTTAGTCTTAAAACAGCTTATATTGAAACCAATCTGCTAAAACAACAGGTTGTGGAATGTGCCACTTTATGACGTAACACGCTGTGGCTCATTCTAGAAGCGGCTTTCCATGCTGCTTCTGTAAAGATAGATGCTTACATCTCCTACAATTAAAGTTAATGGCTAGTGCGGTGGCTGCAACATATGTGAAACTACCAACATCCATCACCATGATTTATCTGAAGAAAAAAAAATATTAGTTAAATTATTAAAAAAATTTTAGTTTCATAACATCAGTTATTGGAAACGCCGTCATTTCGCAACAGTTTATCGACATTTATAAAACATTTACAGAAATTTTAAATGGAAATGCACCTAGTGAGAACTTGGTCTTTTGTTTACTTCATTTTACTGCTGATCCGTTTACAAACAAGGCACAATTCAATGCAGGATTTTCAGAAACATTGAAACTAAAAGACGATGCTATGTCGTCTACATTTGATCCGGCAGTCATGTCGCACCACAACAGTGTGAGTAACTGTTTTTTTATGTGGTCACTATTGCTTTGATACTGAGTATTTATGTGTTTTTAACCTAAATCACAGCAGCCTCCATCTATGAAGGATGTAGGCTGTCAAACATACACAGATATTCGCTGAAAAGTATAGCACTTACTGCCTGACAGATGGAGGCGCTCACTTGCTCTTAAAGTACTTAAAGTAAAGATCATTTTTGGTCATTCAGACAAAAGTAAGACATCTTTCGAATCTGTAAAGAATCTAAGTTTATTTGTGTGCACTCAGAATAACAGTGAAAATGCTGTGCTTTTGTAAAATAATTAAATCAAACAGGATGAGCTTTCTGCCACCCTAGTCTCTGAACTTGAGCTTGAAACTTTGAAACTCCTTGTGTACTTGCCTTACAGACATGAAAAATATCTATAAAGAGCAAAATGTCTACTTTTAAGTGAAGCAATTCAAATAGGATAATATTCTCAGATTATGTAATTCGTATGAAGCATAAATACAGGCGCATTCAGTGTCACTGACTTTATTTCTTAAGCCTACTGTTTTTTGTTTTTGTTTGTTTTATTCCCCCTGACACATTCGTAATCATTACTTCTGCCGGTGTGCTGCGGCAAGCTTTATGCTTGCGCTTGAGCGCTTATTAGGCTATGTAGGCAATTAAAGGCTCATTGTTATGATTTACATCATGATTTAATTGCTAAACCATGTAATAAATGATATGGTTTATTAATAAATGTGCTACACAGTTATTGCTTTATTTAATATGGATTTGTAGGAGTTTCCTTTCAGACTTTCAGTATTAAAATAAATTTACTAACATTTGCGCTTGTTAAATTATCATCCATAATTTGCTAATTTGCAAATGACTAATTTGCCTTTAGTAAATCTGGCCCTTAGTATTCAAATTGTGACACGGATCTTGTGTTATGAAAAGACACAATTCACAATCATTTAAAAGCTGTTTATGCCTTCCCCTTTAAAAAACAAAACACAAAATCACAGACAGTTTTACACACGCGGTTCTCATTGATTCTGAGATCAATCTGTGGTGCTCTTCATAGATTGATCTGCAGTTATACTTGAACAACAAATGGCACAATAAATCAAATCAACAGTTCTTAACAGACATCCAGTTTGTAATGTCATGACAATTACAGATCATTTCTGTGCCATTTCCTTTGAACTTTTTCACCAATAAACAGACTTAAATGCTGAAATGCTCACATTGTTTGGCACTTTATACATGGTCCTTTCAGTATTATGGCAGCGGAGCGATGTTGAGTTTGGGCAGTGTCATCCTTAAAGGAGTCCTTAGAGACACTATTCAACCTCAGGCATACATTCAGCATATTTCAAAAGCCAAAGTCAGTTTTTTTTTTTTTGGAAATCCCTTTGAGAATTCATTGTTCTGGATCCCAAGTGATTGTTCATCTCCATGTATTATGCATATGGAGTTTGGTCTTTTGGGATGAAGGTTCCCCTGTGGAAATACAGTTTTTTACTTATTGCGTAGTTCCTGTCACAAATGTGAAGTGATCTGGATCAGTGTGCCTCTACTTTGGTAAAATAATTTTTCATAAATCACTGGAATGGAGCAATCTGAGGTATTATAAAACAGATAAGAGTGCTCTTTCTTTGGTTTTGATAACAAAAAAGCCTCTTGTTAAACTTAAATATAATTATCGTATAATTCATGAATTTATACTTTGTTTCAGTAGTACGCAATATGGTTTTCTAACCACTTATTTCTAAAGAGTTTGTATGACACATTGTAACACAAAGGAAATACTGCTCAATACCTTGATCAATATCAGTGTAGTCAAAACGAGTTCTTCAGCAAAAGGAAAATGACAATTTTGACAATAAAAAACAAACCTTCAAATAATACCATAGCTAAGTCAAATGAAACATTAACAGGGAGGTTTTAAAAACAAAAGACAAATATATATGTATATAAAAGAAGTTAAAGTAGCGCTGCAAATACTTAATTGATTCAAATATGTGACCCTGGACCACAAAACCAATCTTAAATAGCACTGGTATGTTTGTAGCAGTAGTCAAAAATACATTGTATGGGTCAAAATGATCGATTTTTCTTTTACACCAAAAAATTTCGTAAAGATCATGTTCCATGAAGATAGTTTGTAAATGCTCTACTGTAAATGTATCAACTTAATTTTTGATTAGTAATATGCATTGCTAAGGTCTTCATTTGGCCAACTTTAAAGGTGATTTTCTCAATATTCAGATTTTTTTGCACCCTCAGATAGCAGATTTTCAAATATTATCCTATCCTAACAAACCATACATCAATGGAAAGCTCATTCGAAAAAAATGCATGCTTCATATTTTGTGCAAAATTGTTCTAATACTATACAAAGATTACAATATAATATTCAGATTACATTTGAAAAGCAGCAGAATAATTAAACAAGCAAAGTATAAGTGATGTTGAAAATAAAATTGGTTTTGAAATTGTTCAAAAGTTTGGGGTTGGTAAGATATTTTTTATATATATTTTTTAAAGCTAATTGTATTTATTTTTGTAATGTATTCCTATGATGACCAGTACAAGAATGATAAAAAGATCAGCATTTATTTGAAATCGAAATATTTTGTAAGATAAATGTCTTCAATGTCACTTTAATGTGTCAGTAATTATTTTTAATACTTTCATTCAGTACTAATCCCAAACCTTTTAACTGTAGTACGTATATGCTTGTGTACATCTTGAAGGTGACCAGATGAACAGATATACGCAGTAATTAGTAATTAGACAGTCTTTGTCTTCAAAGACAACACTTCTTCCAAATGCCATCTCTTCCAATGCATTCTCTTGAGACCGTTTTATAAATGCTTCTAATAAAAGTACATAATTTAGATTTTATGGATTCGTTTGGCATAAAGCACAATTGAATTCTGTTCGAGGCAGCTATATGCTTGGAACTTCATGTGAAACATGTAATGTAATGCTCTCCTTTTTCTTTCTTTGCCACTCCAACTTGTTCTGTGGCCTCTGGTATTTTTTAAAAAAAAATTTTTTTTTTACTGTAAAGTCAGATCACTCAAGGTTCTTCATGCACCGTGAAAAGACCTCACTAATCCGCAATGAAATGCGTTGACTCATTCTTTATTTTTTTCAAATCAATTAGCAATTCATTGTCACAACTGCAAAAAAAAGCACAGGAAACGAGGCAGGACAAGGCAGAGTTGTCCGTCGCCCACATTGTGTGCGTCATGTTCGACGTTTTAACTGCAGGGCTTGATGTCATGACTGCAGGGCTGCTGGGCTTGGCCGCTTCTGGTTAGGTGATGACCTCTGGAGGGTTGGTCCTCTCTGTGGCAGGAGTGCTGCAGTCGTGGTTGTGGATGCCGGTGGAGATCTGAGCGGTGCAGGCGACAGTGTTACTGTGGACTCTACGGTTGAGCTGGATGACTGTGGTCTTGGAGGGCATGGAGGAGTGACCATTCTCCTCAGACCTTCTCTGACAGCAGAACAAGATGCAGAAGCACCTGTAGAACTTCGGACAAAAAAAACAGAGGAGAGATACTTGAAAAACCCCTTTTTCCATCTATGTCAATGGATATGTCAATGTTAATGTATTTGGTCTTGGCAGAATAGATCTTCTACACTGCTGAATTGCAGGTCATTGCTGTTGTTGTTGATTATTGCTGCTGCAAAGCAAGTACAGGAACTTTCTCCTTCCAGTACATACTCTGATATGCTGCTGTGAATATTTAAGACCTGCTGCTGCTGCTGCACAAGTAGCATATATAATAAGCCATAGCAGATCTATACAGGTGGAGCTGGGGAGGTAGAGGGTTTCAGAGGAAGTGAATGCTAACCAGCCATTTAAATGTAAAGCTGCAAGATCATTGGCTGTGTATGCAACATGAATCAATCAGGTTGCCCCAAGTAGTTTGCATTAACGACCCATCAGCCTGCGCCATCTACACTGTAAAAAGTTTTCACCAGATCCAACTTAAAAACCTAAGTTCAACAGCTGCCTTAAGTTTTTAAGTTAAATCAGCTTAAAACAAGTCATTTTAACTTATTACAATGAAAATGAGTTGAGATAACTTGTGAGTTGAAATGACTTAAGTTAATGCCTTAAGGCAGCTGCTAAACTTAAGTTTTTAAGTTGAAACTGGTGAAAAAATTGTTACAGTGTAGAGTTGCATGACAGCTTGGCGTGAAGGCTTTTCAAACTGAGTAATGCAATTTTGCAGTACAAGATTTATTTTTTGTGCATGTTAAATGAAAGTGTGATACATAAATGATTTCTCAGGCTCAAGAGGTAGTTGTCAATAGTGTCAGTGTAAAATCATTATTTTATCTGCGATTGGTCATTTTGTCTTGATTACTATTGGCGTGAAAAGTCCAAATAAAATCTAAATTTTCCAATTTGATTTAATATATAGTATTACATTGCACAGTTCATCAGTGCATGTTATTATAAAGTGAGAAAAAGAATTATCAAGATATAATAGCTTGGATTTCTTAACAGTGTAAAGGTTATTCAGTTAAAGGTTGTTTGGTTAAATCTCAATGTTCTTGTAGGTCTGGCTAAGTGTAATTAATTAAATGGAAATTGCACTTTACAAGCTTAATTTTCTCATCTTTTTAATCACGTCACACATTCTGTCTTGAATGGTTCTTTTGCTTGTTCTCATTTTTTTCTTTTACTGACTGTCACGGTTTTAATTTGTTAGCGATTGCCGTCTTCATCACTGTTGAATTGGACCACACTGCTCTTTCTTTATTGCATGCAGCCCACAAAAAATGTTTTCATTATATTATGATGGACGCCCAGTCCATCTCATCACATACAGTTCAGACTGCAAGTTCACAACTCTACTAAAACAATTTCTGTGCCATGTTAACCATTAACGAAACTGCATATGGTAATTAAATATTTTTGAGTCATCTTTTTTTTGTATGTATGTATTATACACTATCAGTCAAAAGTTTTTGAACAGTAAGATTTTTTTTAAAGAGTTCTCTTCTGCTCACCAAGCCTGCATTTATTTGATCCAAAGTACAACAAAAGAGTTCAATTTTGAAATATTTTTTAGTATTTAAAGTAACTGTTTTCCATTTGAATGTATTTTAAAATGTAATTTATTCCTGTGATTTCAAAGCACCATTACTCCAGTCACATTACAGTCTGAAATATTAATTCAGAAATATTCTTTCAGATATATTTCAGAGAAATGCTGTTCTTTTAAACTTTCTATTCATCAAAGAAGCCTGAAAAATTTTTCAACAAAATGTTTTTTTGAAGAGGCAAATCAAAATATTAGAATGATTTCTGAAGGATCATGTGACACTGAAGACTGGGTTAATGAAACTAAAAAATCAGCCTTGAAATCACAGGAATAAATTACATTTTAAAATATATTAAAGTAGAAAACAGTTATTTTAAATGGTAAAAAAAAAAAAGCAAAACTGTTTTTGCTGTACTTTGAATCAAATAAATGCAGGTAGGTGAGCAGAAGAGACTTGTTTTACAGTAAGAATCTTACAGTTCAAAAACTTTTGACTGGTACTGTATATACAAAACAAATAAGTTGTTGCATTGGTCAATTAGTCCGCTTTTATTATTATATCCAGAAATTTTCAGGATATATACACTTTTTTTTTTTTCTCTCTAATCTCTCATTACTTAAAAAAAAAAAAAAAAAAACCTTGGAATTTAACAGTATTCAGAACCGAACCTTAATTATAAACACTTTTTATAAAGGCCAAGTCTAAACTAATTTATTTAAAGCAAAAGAGAAACTATCAGCGTGGGGGAAATGTGCTATAAAATTGATACTAATCTAAATGTGCTTGAGTTTAATTACATTAAATGAGTTTGTACACATCGCAATATATATCGCAGGAAAAAAATATATCACAATGTAATTTTTTCCCAATATCGTGCAGCCCTACTTTGAGATGTAAGTCACAGCTCATTAGAGATGATAAATACACAATTTATACAATATGGATATATTTGAGTATATTATAGCTTTATAAAGGATTTCATTATTTCATAAAATATAATTATGTGCTTTTTTTATTGTATACTTAATTTTAACATTTTATTTAATACATTTATTTTTAAAAAAAAGTTTTAAATTTTTTCTGAATAAGAGTTTTATTTTATTTTTCTTCTCCCTTCAACCCTAATCGGATACACTCTTGTTAATGTCTAATTTTGCGTCCCTTTCAGGCATCCTGCTGATGATGTCCTTATGTGAAGAGGTTCACGTGTACGAGTACATTCCTTCACTGCGACAGACGGACCTGTGCCACTACCACGAGCGCTACTACGACGCTGCCTGCACTCTGGGTGCGTACCACCCCCTGCTCTACGAGAAGATGCTCATCCAGCGCATGCACGTCGGCTCCGGGGACGACCTCAAACGAAAAGGCAAGGTCACGCTCCCCGGATTTAAGAACGTCCACTGTGATCCCTGAACAGACAGATGCAATAACGGCTTTTGAAAAGCAGAAGACATCTGCAGACCGACACAGGACTGCACTGAGAACGGATTTTGTTTTGTTGCATAAACTATAGACGGTGTTCTGCGGGGACAAACCCTTCTGCTGTAGTTCAAAAACGCATTTCCTGAGCCTAAGCTTAAATAAAGATGGTCGGAAAAGCAATAGACACGTCGTGGAGAAAAGCTTTTTAGATCCGTGGATGTTCGTGTGGTGTTAAAAGCCATCAAAAAAACAGTATTTGGTTTTTATTACCTAATTATTTTTTATTGAAACTCTGTTTTTCACAGGGTCGAAAGTATTAGCAGTCGTAAACACTGAAAGCAACACTGATCTCACACGTACATTTTAGCATTCTCGGACTAAAAGTGAGCTTTATTAATCTGTCTATAGATTTTCAGATACTGATCGATTTAAAGCTTCTCGCCATAATGATTGTTTTTTTGTAAATTAGGTGTCGTTTTCTGCTGTAAAATACATTGTGCCACATTCACAAGCCTCTTTGAGAATCCATTCTGCTCTTCCAGAACATCTCGCTGAACTGTGGCAAATGAATCGATTTTTTTTCTTACTCTGTTTAAAGTCTTTTCAAAAGCAGAGTAACTCTTATAAGGAGCTTTTGAATGTGACCACAGTTGATTTAATCCTCTTCTAGTAGTTTTATACTTTGAAAAGCCTGTCAAGACAGGTGGTTTACAGAAAATAGTTATCGTTGAATAAGGGTTTGATTGCTTGTACTATGGACTCATCGCAGCACTGTAAATCTTATTGGGACTTTAAGGCTGCTGGCAATATAACAAGTACAGTCGTGAGGTTTTTAATGTCTTGTAGCCCCTAAAATCAGGAGGTTTTCTTGACTCTGGCCGGAGTCGTCTTTAAAAGCGAATGAATTAGCGTCGTCTTCTCTTAAATGTACAGCTAGCGATTCACTTTGTGGTCTGACTTTTCTACCGGAGGGAAAACTTGAAGGTTTGTTATTTACTCGTGTGCATTGTTTCAGTGTGTGCCATTTTAATTGAGACGGAGCGGATTTTTCTGGTGATCTGGTGAGGAGAGCCAACGTCTGTTTTAATCGCTGTTGTATATTGTAGAAGTAGTAATTGATGATTTCACTCAGGAGCTTGCGATTACTCTCACCAGGGTGAAATATTTCATCTTTATTCTAGTCCTATGATAGGCTGAGATGTGTAAAGCTAATATTTGACCTTTACTCTGTCCTGTTTCCCCATGTTGGGGGATTGTAGATGTAGAGAAACTAAAGAGTGACCTTTTTTGTTTTACTGTGGAATACGAAAATAGGTTTGGACGTAAAAAATTCATGATCGGTTTAGAGCAACTGAACCTGCAGTGTGTCGTCTTCTCAATATGACTCGATGCTGAGCTGGCCGTGGTTGTCGGGCATGTGACCAATCGCGTTTGCCTCCAGTCTGTGAGAGTTAGATAATTAAATTGGCCTTTTCAAACATTTTTATTGACAGGGTAGTGGAAAGGAAATGACTGGGGAGAGAGCATATACGATAGCTACCGTTCAAACATTTTGGGTCACTGCGTTTGCTCAGAAAAGCAGTAAAAATGTAAAAAATGTGAAATATCATTACAAATTAAAATGCCTGTTTTCTATTTTAATAGGTTTTAAAATGTAATCTATTCTGGTATTCACAAAGCTGAATTTTCAGCATCATTAGTCCTTTACAAATCATTCAAATATGTGAGCCTGGACCACAAAACCAGTCATAAGGGTCTTCTTTTTTTTTTTTTTAAGATTTATACATCATCTGAAAGCTAGTAAATAAGCTTTCCATTGATGTATGGTTTGTTGGAATAGAACAATATTTGAAAATCTGTAATATGAGGGTGCAAAAAAACTGAATATTGAGAAAATCGCCTTTAAAGTTGTCCAAATGAAGTTCTTCGCAATGGATATTACTAATCAAAAATTAAGTTTTGATATATTTACAGTAGGAAACTTATGAAATGTCTTCATTTTGACCCATTCAATGTATTTTTGGCTAGTGCTGCAAATATACAGTTGAGGTCAAAAGTTTACACCCCCCTTTCAGAATCTGCAGAATGTAAATCATTTTACTCAAATAAGAGGGATCATACAAAATGCATGTTGTTTTTATTTGCTACTGACCTGAATAAGATATTTCACATTTAAAAAAAAATAAATAAAAATAATGGTTTATTTATAAAAATGATTTCGTTCAAAAGTTTTCACCCCCTTGATTCTTAACACTGTGTTGTTACCTGAATGAATCACAGCTGTTTTTTGTTTTGTTTAATGATAGTTGTTCATGAGTCCCTTGTTTGTCCTGAACAGTTAAAACTGCCTGCTGTTCTTCAGAAAAATCTGTCAGGTCCCACAATTTGTGTGTATTTGACCCCTTTCCAACAATGACTGTATGATTGTGAGATCCATCTTTTCACACTGAGGACAAATGAGGGACTGCAACTATTACTGAAGGTTCAAACTCTCACTGATGCTTCAGAAGGAAAAATCATGCATTAAGAGCTTGGGGGTGAAAACTTTTGAACCGAATGGAGATGTGTACATTTTTCGCCTAACGAGCATATTTTTTTTTCATTTAGTACTGCCCTTCAGGGCTACAGAAGATACTTACATGTTTCCCAAAAGACAAAATAAGTTCAATTTACCCTGATCTTCAAATTCAAAAAGTTTTCATGCTAAGTTTTCATAGCCGATTGGTTTTGTTGTCCAAAGTCACACATGGTTTTATTAATATTTACTGCATAATATTTTTGTAGAAACCATAATACTTTGTTCCAGCAAAAGCAGCATTTATGTGAAATGGAAATCTTTCGATGAATTGAATTTGCTTTTAATGTATAATAAAAACCAGACCCCGAAATTTTGAACGGTAATGTACTGTACACTAACCTTCAGGCCATGGTTCTGCCTGACGCTCGTTTAATCAATGTGACCAGTTGGTCATGTGACCTCTGGAAGGACTGAAACTCTGCCTTCTGCTTTCTCTTCAGTCTTTTAGTCACATTTTACGATCAGAGGCAGAGTCGTTTGTCCTTCCTCTGTGAATGTCTTTTCCTAAGCCTTTAACAAGAGGTGTTTTAGCGGCACAAACCCGTCCCTGTTTCTCACTGGCGAGAGCAGGTGAATTGAGTTGTGGGTTTTTTTAATGTCATGGGGTGATATGACTACTTTCGTGGAGTGGGTGGGGGGGTGTACATTACGACGCAGACAGCATGTGACGGAAAGCAGGGCTTGTTAGTATTCATGGTGAATACCTTTGCAGTTCTAGAAACGGTAGGATTTAGCCTTGGAAATGTGAGCTGGGTCTCTAGGTTCAGGTCTGTTTTGAGCATACAGTCTTTGTTAAAGAAAAGAGGAAATTGTGGGATTTCACTGGCGGACTTCAATGATGTGTCGTAGATGTGCACAGTACAATTCAGAGGACTGTGCCAAATGTGCTGTTTTCGTGTGTGTGTGTGTGTGTGAGAGAGAGAAAATGTTTGAATGATACTATATTTGTGGTGCTGTGTATCTGTGCCAACTTTCCTTTCTACATTTTTAAAATGTACTTACATTTCCCTTCTATACCTTTCCTTTTTCAAACTTTTCTTTGTGTACAAATTTTAGTTTTTTTCTTTCTGTACTTCTGAGTTTGTTTGTTTATTTTTGTCTATTAATGTTATCTGTGAAAAAAGTCTTGATCTTTAGACTGTAAATATCTGCAATTGTCTATTACAGGCCAGTTCACTTTCAAAAGCCATGGGATGTTTTTATAATGTTTTTCCTCCATATGTTAATATCCATTTGTCATTGAATTCATTTTTAAACCACTAAATGTGTGTGTGGATTCTTTTGACCATTGTTTCGATAATAAAACCTTGACCTTTACTTGACCCAGTAACATACTGTGTGTGCTACTTGGCAGTTTCTCTTTTTTTGGTTGTTTTTGTAAAAATATAAAAATTTGACACAAAAAAAAACTGTTTATCAGGTAAAACAATGGTTCTCAACCTGTTCTTGACTTCCAAGGGAGCTGAAGGGTATTTAAATGAATGCATTATTAATACTCTATTAACTTTGGCTACACTTTTATTTTTTAAGGTGATGTTCTTACAGTCTAATTACACACATACTGGTTAATATCAATTAATTTCATCATTTTGACATCGCATTAAGGTTAGGGTTTGGTTGAGAGTTAGTTGCTTGTAATTATGCATAATTAACTCTTACACTTTGTCCTAACTACACGAGTCGTGACAAGATTACAAAAACTAGCAATTTAGCAGTCTACACTAGACACGACGTGACTGCGCAAAGTGACGGTTTCTCAAATTTTACAGCCATTCAGAAGCGCACTGCACTTGTAATGAAGTTTATAATCTAATTTATAAATATTAAACATTATTTAACATTATTTAAACTACATGCTGAGGGACTAGGACCATCTTTCTCATGGAAAATACTTGTTGGTTCACAAAGAGTTTGGAGTTTTAACATGTATGTGACCCTTGGCCACAAAAACAGTTTTAAGTAGCACAGGGATATTTGTAGCAATAGCCAACAACGCATTGTATGGGTCAAATTATTGATTTGGTTTATGCCAAAAATCATTAGGATATTAAGTAAAAGTCATGTTCCGTGAAGATATTTTGTAAATTTCCTACAGCACCTATTTCAAAACATAATTTTTGATTAGTAATATGCATTGCTAAGAACTTCATTACATCAATAGTTGTATCTCAGCCAAATTTTGTCCTATCCTGCTCATGTATAAATCTCAATTTCATAAAATTTACACATATGACAGGTTTTGTGGTCCAGGGTCACATGTTTGCTTAATTATATTTGATAGATCTGAGGTGAATCATTTATTATTAATTTTAGCATGGCAATGTCACACAAAATGCTATTCAAACTAACATTAAACACTTAACATTGAATAAAGCACATAATCGGTACCTGAGATTGTAATTGTCATAGTTTGTATGTTTTTTTTTTTTTTTTTTATCTGCGATGTCACAGGACACCAAATTACAATTCTCAAAAAAAAAAAAAACTGTCACATGGACTATTTTAATGATGTTCTCACTACTTATCTGGTCCTTGAATATGTCAGTTGTGTCGCTGTCTATGCATGGTTGGAAATCTGTTGGATTATTTAAGTTTTTTTGTGCACAAAAACATATTCTTGTAGCTTAATATTATGGTTACACCACTGATGGCATACACTGTTTTAACAATGTCCTTATGACCTTTCTGGGCCTTGACCACAAAAAAAGTCATAAGGGTAAAGTTTATGAAATTGATACTTATACATCTGAAAGCTGAATAAATAAGCTATGTTGATGTATGGTTTTTATGATAGGACAATATTTGGTCGAGATACAGTTATTTGAAAATCTGGAATCTGAGGGTGCAAAAAATCTAAATACTGAGAAAATTAACTTTAAAGTTGTCCTGAAGAAGTTTTTAGCAAAACATATTGCTAATCAAAAATTAAGTTTTTATATATTTACAGTAGGAAAATTACTAAATATCTTCATAGAACATTGTATTTACTTAAAATCCTAATGATTTTGGCATAAAAGAAAAATTGATAATTTTGACCCATACAATGAATGTACTGTTGGCTATGTTACAAATACACCCATGATACTTACAGTAGTGTGAAAAAGTGTTGGCTCTCTTCCTGATTTTTTTGTCACGCTTTAATGTTTCAGATCATCAAACAAATGTAAATATTAATCAAAGATAACGCAAGTAAACACAACATGCAGTTTTTAAATGAAGGGTTTTTTTTATGAAGGGAAAACCCCCACATGGCCCTGTGTGAAAAAGGGTTTGCCCCCACCACCACACCTGTTCGCAATCAAGAAACCACTTAAATAGGACCTGCCTGACAAAATGAAGTAGACCAAAAGATCCTCAAAAGCTACACGTCATGTTGAGATCTAAAGAAATTCAGGAACAAATGAGAAAGAAAGTAATTGAGATCTATCAGTCTGGAAAAGGTTATAAGGCCATTTCTAAAGCTTTGGGACTCCAGCGAACCACAGTGAGAGCCATTATCCACAAATGGCGAAAACATGGAACAGGAGTGGCCGGCCGACCAAATCTACCCCAAGAGCACAGCGACGACTCATCCAGGAGGTCACAAAAGACCCCACAACAACATCTGAAGAACTGCAGGCCTCTCTTGCCTCAGTTAAGGTCAGTGTTCATGACTCCACCATAAGAAAGAGACAGGGCAAAAATGGCCTTCATGGCAGAGCTCCAAGACGAAAACCACTGCTGAGCAAAAAGAACATAAAGGCTCGTCTCAGTTTTGCCAGAACATATCTTGATGATCCCCAAGACTTTTGGGAAAATACAAAAAGTTGAACACTTTGGAATGTGTGTGTCCCATTACATCTGGCATAAAAGTAACACAGCATTTCAGAAAAAGAACATCGTACCAACAGTAAAATCTGATGGTGGTAGTGTGATGGTCTGGGGCTGTTTTGCTGCTTCTGGACCTGGAAGACTTGCTGTGATAAATGGAACCATGAATTCTGCTGTCTACCAAAAAGACAATGTCCGGCCATTTGTTCGTGACCTCAAGCTGAAGTGAACTTGGGTTCTGCAGCAGAACAATGATCCAAAACACACCAGCAAATCCTCTGAATGGCTGAAGAAAAACATAATGAAGACTTTGGTGTGGCCTAGTCAGTGTCCTGACCTGAATCCTATTGAGATGCTGTGGCATGACCTTAAAAACCCTCCAATGTGGCTGAATTACAACAATTCTGCCAAGATGAGTGGGCCAAAATTCCTGCTTATCGCTGTAACAGACTAATTATTGCAAACGCTTGATTGCAGTTGTTGCTTCTAATGGTGGCCCAACCAGTTAGTAAGTTTAGGGGGCAAACACTTTTTCACACAGGGCCATGTGGGTTTGGATTTTGTTTTCCCTACATAATAAAAAAAAACTTTATTCAAAAACTGCATGTTTTCTTTACTTGTGTTTTCTTTGATTAATATTTAAATTTGTTTGATGATCTGAAACAGTAAAGATCATCAAACATGCAAACAAATCAGGAAGTGGGCCAACACTTTTTCATACCACTGTATGACTGGTTTTGTGCTCCAGGGTCCGTGATATGATTTAGTTAGTGCTGTTACCTGTTTGTTTATCAGAATGTATATGAGCGGGTTGATGACCGTGCTGCTCTTGGCGAGGAGAGAGGGCACTACGCTGGCCACGGGTGAGATGATTCCTGGGCGGCCAAATGTAGCCATCATGGCCACCACACCGTACGGCATCCAGCACAAGAGGTAACACACCACGGTGGTGATAACCATGAACAAAACGTGGTATTCCCGTTTACGTGCTGCAGTCTTGCGTATCTTCCCTACCTACGAAAGAGAGACAGACACAGGCACATGTGAGCTGTCTAGAGAAATGCTTCTGTTGCAAAAAAATGGTCTTTCTCAAAGTTAACATTTATTTATTGTCATCACTGTAAATTCATCTGTTAAGCAGGGTGACCATACATCCTCTTTTCCCCAGACATGTCCTCTTTTTGGACTTTGGACTGGGAACTGTTACGGCAGGTTGATTTTCTCCCATGGGTTAAAAGTCTGAAATATTGCATTATTGCATTAATATTGCAAGTCCATTTGACTGAAATGTTTTTATTGAAACATTTTTCATTCTACCTGTGATAAAACTGTGGTAGATATTAGTTTTGTGAAGGATGGCCACTGTGGTAGGAAGCTTTTTAGTTGTGTTTATGGTCGATCTTTATAACGTGACTGTAAAATATGGTATGGAAATGACATATTTGGATACCACAACTAGGACCCCAAGCACATTGGCTGGTCTGGCTTCAGAAAAAAACTTTTTAACAGTATTTGAACATAAGAAACAAACCATATTAGACTGTTGTTAAATTTCATTGGTGTATTGCCTTATTTGATCAATCAACACATGAACAGATTATCTTTTCTTATTTACTTAAAGCATGAAATAAGCATGAATGAACATCAGAATGTATTTTATTACAATTGCAGAAAGACTTCAATGCACACAATTTTAAGTTTAAAGGTTGTATCAGCGATTTCTAGCCTGAAACATAAAGTGTCAATTTCAGCTGACCTTTTTTCACAATCCGCTTGTGAAAAAAGGTCAGCTGAAATTGACACTTTATGTTTTAGGCTAGAAATCGCTGATACAACCTTTAAGTCCACCGAAGTTAATCTACTCCTCTGTCTGATTTGTTTGTCGGATAATTTGGCGGTTTCGGCGCTATGATTGGTCAGATCGCCTGTCAATCAAGATGTTTCCGAAGACTCAATTGCAGTGCTGCAGGGATGAAGTATTTTTGTAAAACCAACGTTATAGTGCGTTACTGGATTTTTGGTTAAATGCTTAAAATAGGGTCTGTGGGTAATAAAAAATTAAATCAGCCAAATACACTCATCACATATGACAACAGGATAAAAATGATACACGATTTCCATATTTTCCCACTAAATTACCTGGATTTTCTATGAAGGCACACGCTTTCATTCTCCCTCTCTCTCTCTCTCTCTCTCTCTCTCTCTCTCTCTCTCTCTCTCTACAGTACAGTACAGACATACATACACACTGAAACTTGTTAAGAAACTCTAAAATGACATTTTGGAATTAGCAACAGAGACTTGGGATAAGACTGTGTAAGAAAATAGTCCTACACTTGTTGAATTGTCCTGATTCAAATGTTGCATTGGTAAAATGAGTTGTGAATGTCATTTCATGGCGAATTTACAGAGAGTTTCATGCTTTTTATAGCAAAATACATATGCTTTAGTATTGAATCATACATTTTAAATTTTTACTTGTTTTTGAGGCTGCAAAGCATAAGAAGGAGGTAAATAGATTTTATTTGGATGGCCAGACAGTGACATGAAATTGCATTTTCATCCATTTGTAATGTGTTATGATGCATTGCCACAAAATAATAACCTTACATTTATGAAGGAGTATTGATTGCCCTTTTTGAATTGTGCGTGGAGGTGGAAGTAAGTGTTTATTTGTCTTGGACTGTGTTCCTTCATGAGGACCCTTCATGTAATGAGGTTTGGTCCTTACTAATACTCATAGAACACTCTGAAACCTGAAAAGTGTTGTATAAGCCAGAACCTTCATTTATGTGAGTATTTTTAATTTACATTTTTATAATAAGCAGTTGATTAATGCCTTTCCGAAACGACAAAAAACTACCAAAAGACAGACATATAGTTGTCTATAGAAGAATTTTTTTTTCTTCAGTTTATGCAATGTCCTTACATGTCTTTACAAACACCCCCCACACAGTAACACAATGCCTAAGAACAAAAAACTTTTGTAAAAGATTTTCACTGTTTAAGGTGCTTCAGTTTAGTATATGTTTGTTTTTGTTTTTCTCGCATTTGTCAAAATTAATCACACTGGCTCTGAATTATCAAAACACCTCTCAAAATACTTGTTACAGAAAAGGAACGTTTCAGAGACAGTGTGTAAACGTGATTGACAACGTAAGGTCGTATTTATTTTTTATGTGTGAAATTTCGTACCACAAATTCGGACTCAGTGTGCAAGGACCTTTAGGCTGTTCTTTTGTTGAAGAAGGTTCTTCAGATTATAAAAAGGTGAGAAAGAGATTGACTGAATCGTTCTTTATGCTCTTCTGTGGCATCGCTGTGAAGAACCTTTAAAGCACCTTTATTTTTAAGAGTGTATGTTTTATGTGATGTTAATTTTGTATGTCACTGCAGTTCTGACTTGAAATGTCCATTTAGTGGAGCTATAACTAATGCTCCATGATGTTTTTAAATAATGTACCATCTGCATTACACCTAAACCTACCAGAAAGGATGAACAAAAGCGCAAGCATGCCTTTTTAGCTTGTTTTTGATCTCTCATCTTACAGCTCTGTCATTGTGTGTTTTTCACAAGATTTATACCCTAGGATTTCACATTCTAAGTCCAATTCAGTGCCATTTGGTTTGGACATTTCGTTTTTGACCACTGAAAATGTGTACAATTTAACAATTTACTCCTGGAGCCATATTGAAATTCAAATATCTCTGGAAACAAATTATATAGGGCATTTTTAAAAGGAAAATTCCAAAGAACAGTTTATTAAGACCTGATATCTAAAAGGGCATTAAGATTTCTTCAGTACTTTTTGAGTTACAGGCATGCAGATTTTGTAGGAACTGTTTTTGAAATTTAGTTGATTCAACACAGAATGACCCAATATCTAAAAAAAAAAATGCTAAGAAAACTTATCATGGAAGCTTAAAGGAGAAGTTCACATCCAGAACAAAAAATGACAGATTATGTACTCACTCCCTTGTCATCCAAGATAATAATGTCTTTCTTTCTTCAGCAGTAAAGAAAAAAGACATTTATTGATTTTTCTTCATATATTGGACTTCAATGGTGCCCTGAGTTTAAAACTTCCAAAATGCAGTTTAAATGCGGCTTCAAACGATCCCAAATGCAGTTGTAAATGATCCCAGCCGAGGAGGAAGGGTCTTATCTAGCAAAACAATCAGTTATTTCTTATATAAATATATATATATATATACTTTTTAATGTCAAACACTCTTGTCTTGCTCCTCCTGAATTCCTTTTTTTTTTTTTTTTTTTTTTTTTTTTTTTTGTTCCAGTTCTAGACAGTTAGGGTATGTACAAAAACACCCATCTCACGTTTTCCCTCAACTTCAAAATTGTCCAACATCTCTGTTTTACCTTTTTTATCAAGGGTGTTTGATCTTTTTTTGCATGTTCACTTTGCAAACACTGGGCCGGTACTTCTGTTGTGATGTGGGATGATTTTGAAATTATGATTTTTTTTATTACACAGTTCAGGGAGAGCAAGACAAGGTGAGCATTTGAGGTCAAAAAGTATTTAAGTTATGCCAAAAAAAATAAATCTTAAAAAAAAAAAAAAAAGTATTTAAGTTGTATTCCTCAAAAAACAATTTATTTGCGACTGAAGAAAGAAAGACATGAACATCTTGGATAACAAGGGGGTGAGTACATTATCTGTCATTTTAATACATAAAAATGAATAGATTATAATTTGGATCAAGCTCAGTTGGACATTTGTCGAAACTTTCTATTCCAGCTGAGCTATGAGTTGAATTCTTAAATTACTAGGCTCTATGTAAACATAATTAATTAAATTGGCACGGCTCTGTAATTAGTCACTATATTTGCCATTTACATAACGTCTCTTCTCTGATCTTCTAGGCCCTTTTATCTGTTATTTGTGTAAATAAAATTTCTCTGCATGTGACTGATGGAGCGTAGATGGGATCATGAATGTCTGAGTGTCTCATAGCACCCAATTTCCCCCTTCACATTATACATGCAGCATCATATACAAGCTTCATATTTTCACCCAGCAAGTCATAGATGTCAGTGTGGGAAAATGTGTTGATTAAAATTACATCAGAAATTCGGCATGATAAACTGCATATATGGAGATCTGTCAAACTGAATTGGATGAATAAATAAGTCCCTCTCAAGCCAAAGAGAACTTTGTATGTTATCCTCCTCACAGCAGCCAACTGAACTCAATTACACTCCAGTGACTGGGACGCCCAGATAAAACAGCATCCAAATCCAATCACACTGCCACACACACAAATGAGATCCTGATGCACTCTTAACAGGCTGCTGAAGGAACCAGCCAACTGTACAGAACATGCTGTAAATGGATCTAAAAACAGTTCTTGCGCACAGAATAGCACTTTTTTTTCTTCTCATTTTCTCACTATATGTCTGGTCACCATGACAACATATAACTTCTTTGTGCTTTCAGACATATTACATCTTAGCCTTTCAGGAGGGAGAACATATCCAGACATAACACTTTAAGACCTGACATCTGACAAGGTGTGAATTTTACCTCCCAGTTTAAACTAATCACTAGATATACAAAAGTATGTCAGGCAAACCATTATTGGTTGTTTTTCATGATGCTTTTATGTCCAGTAGGCTGTTTTTGGCCAGAATATACTGTAAACTGAATCAAATATGTGATTGTTCTGAGCAGCTACTACATTCGCTAAAATGTAGCACTAAATTACCTCAATTGGTGGCACTGAACGTAAACAATCCCACTGAATCGAACAGAAATCGCAAATTTAGCTGATTATTGCTGCTGAGAATGGTCAATTATTGTCATGTTTTGGGCTGTATTAACTGGTTGAACAGGGAAAAACATTTGCAGTACTATAGACTGCCAAAAGTTATAACAAATCAAGAAGAGTGCAACAAACTGTCTGAGGAACAAAAGGTGTTTGTGGTTGAATAACTTAACCAGGATTTCTCAGGCAAGGATCTTGACAACATTTGTGTTTGCACTTATCATTTCCAGTCAGGTAGGTGAAATATTAGGCGAATATCGTTAATACTGATCGTACGTATCTTTACCACCTAACTTTAGCTAGTCAAAATATTGTGCCCTTTCCTGCTTCCTAAGTCCATCTCTACATGATTTAGCAATTTACACACATCTTTTCCCCATGGTTTAGACAGCATAATTTAGCAGAACAGCATATTCAGTAGTACACTAACTCTGCTATCCATGCTGTTGTTTACATCCGAGCATCGCCAATATGGCCATGCATCCGGGTGATGTAAGTGCAAACCCTCTATAGGGATGTGCTCGAATAGAGAAGCTGTATTCAGAAAGCCACAGAAACCAAATCTGTTTTTGACACACAACACAGAAGTGCAGTTTACCTGTTTGACGGCATAGAGCAGTCTCCCATAGCAGTAGACCATGACAAGCACTGGTAGGCCCAAGCAGAATATAAACAGGCAGATGATGTAGGCATGAGACTGGGCTGTACGCTCAGTCCAAGATACAGAGCAGCTGGTTCCCGCACCCTCCAAACCGTAACGACTCCAGCCCAATAGAGGGGGCACCGTCCAGATCAAAGAGTAGAGCCATGAACCTCCTACTGCCAGAAGAGGTTTGCGATAGTCTGGGCCGCGGTTGTGGTACACTGTCAATGTGCTGTAGCGGTCGTAAGAAAGAACCACCAAGGAAATCAGAGACACGATGCCTGAGAGAAAAGAGACAGAGAACACTAAGGTAAAACTGAGGGCAGTTTTTGTGTGAAGAGCAGTTGTAAACTCAAAAAGGGCTCAAAAATGATTTGCAAACATTAGTCAAACTTAGAAATGTTTAAAGATAGTTGCATTAGATATTCAAACCAAACATTTCATTGAAAAAATATGAATTTTAAGTCGTTTGTGGTTGTCAAATTGTTAATGTGATGATCTACACCTGTGGTTACTCTGATAGTACACTTGGGGGTGCTTGAGGAGAACTGACATTCACGCTTGGATTTGATGTAATGGGGCACTAACTTATACACTGCTATATGTTTGCATTGCATCATTAAACTTACTTGAAACACAACTCTACATATAAACAAAACATTTAAGTAGGCCTCTGATGAGGAGTAATGGTTGGAATAAAATAGCAATTGCATCAATAAGGTCTTGTTTTGCCTGACAGACTTCAACCTTTTAGATATATATGATAACGCTGACATTAACACTCATTTACATTTTAGGTAAGAGAACAGTATGTCAATAAATAACACTGTGTAGACAGCTCAAACCTGACCTATACAGCACACCTCTGTGTGAATCAATCGATGCTGTGTATGTCAAATATAATCAATAATAATAAATGAACGTCATTACTCTTTTTTTTTTACTTCTTTTTTTATATTTTATGGAAGCCAGTTTCCACCACTGAATATTTTTTTAAAGGTATTGCAAGTTTTTATATCACAGTTTTGACTTTTTGAAATTGCTATTTACATCTTGCAGTTTTTTCTTAGAAATGTATGATATAAAATTTTGGGAGTTATAAAATTAGAATGATGAAATATAAAGTCAGAATAGGGATATAAACTTGCAACTGACTTTTTTTTCTCACAATTGCGAGTTTATATCTCACAATTCTGACTTATTTTTTGCAGTTCTGATTTTTTTCTAGGAATTATGATATAAACCCACAATTGGGAGTCAGTTATAAACCTAGAATTGCAAGGAATAAAGAGAACTGCAATGATATAAACTCACAAATGTGAGTTATAGTCAGAATTGCAAGATATGAAGTCAGAATAGGTATATAAACTAGCAATTCTGACATTTTGTCTGACATTTGTGAGTTTATATCTCACAATTCTGACTTATTTCTTGAAATTCTGACTTTTTTTTTGAAGAATTATGATATAAACTCAAAATTCTGAGTTATAAACCCAGAATGGCAAGAAATAAAGACAGAACTGCATGATATAAACTTGCAAATGTGAGTTATAAATTCAGAATTGCAAGATAAGAAGTCAGAATAGGGATATAAACTCGCAATTCTGACTTTTTTCTCACAATTGGAGGTTTATATCTCACAATTCTGATTTATTTCTCGCAAATGTGAGTTATAAAGTCAAAATGGTAAGATATGAAGTCAGAATAGGGATATAAACTGGCAATTCTGACTTTTGTCTCACAATTGGAAGTTTATATCTCACAATTCTGACTTATTTCTCGCAATTCTGACTTGTTTTGAAGAATTATGATATAAACCCACAAATGTGAGTTATAAAGTCAGAATTGTGAGATACAAACATTCTCCAAAAATTCGGAGTTATACATCTGCTATCGTGAGTTATAAAGTCAGAATTGCGAGTAACACAATCAAGAAGTGTGAGATAATAGTCAGAATTGTGTGATTCAAACTCAAAATGTGAGCTATAGAGTCAGAATTGCAGTATATTTTTATTTTCTTGCAAGTTTAGATTTCACAATTCTGAGATTTTTTTCTCACAAGTGTGAGATGTAAACTTGCATTTGCAAGTTATAAAGTCTAATTCTGAGAGGAAAGAAGACTGATATTTTCTAAGAATTGCGAGTTTATATATCACAATTACCACCTAATAACTTGCAATTTTGTTTTATGAAGTCAGAATTTTGAGATAAAAACTATTTGATTCACATCATGCATTGCAATTCTAAGGGAAAAAGTCAGAATCACAAGTTTATATTTAGCAATTCTGAGAAAAAAAGTTACTGTTACCACTTTTGAATAAAACTGTATTTGTATTGTATTGTATTGTTATTGTAAAAATGGCTCAAAAAATGTTTGTAGATGCCATGTGGTTTGACATTTTGCAGTGACATTCAGATTTAAGTGTGACTTTAGTATCTAGTGACTTTTTGGGGCCACTGTACGTTCTTGTCATTGTAGATATTGTCTCCAGTGCACCAATGAAGGCCAAGTCCAAAAGGTTGCACAAGTATCTCTGAAAAATAAGCTTTGTTAGAGGTCTTCAATGAAAGAGGCACATAGGGATGTGAACTGTCATTTCATATTTGTCACTTCAAGGCTTTTGCCACCACAAAAATCCCTTTTAGCTGTTTCAACATCAGAGCTTTCCAGTACACACACAGACACAAACTTTCTTTGGCGTCTTCTTTATTGTTCCGCTGTTTAGTCAGAAAGTTTGTTTCTTGTGTCTCCACTCCAAATTTTCTGTCCTTCAGGACTCATCAACCATAAAGAACACAAAAAGCCATAGATGTAAGTTATAAATGCAAGGTTGCAGTCAAAATCTATCCAAAAAAAAAATCTCTGCGAATGGAGCATTTGTTCATTGTTATTTTGTAACAGCAGAAATGTTAGTCCTATCTTTCCTTAAAAACAGAATCGATTTAATCTTATCTGTAATGAAAAAGTAATTAGCAAGACGGCACAACATTATGCACACAATTACAGACCTCTTGAAAAACTGATGTCCTCAAGGATAACTTCTCCAGAAAATGCATGCACAGGTTTGTATAAATACCCTCTTATTATCATATTAAATGTTAGAGAAGCAGATTTAGTGAGTTTGGGTCCCTCATAACCAGTAGAACGTGAGATGACTTAATTTGTTGTTCTGAAACTTGTTCAGGAGACGATTAAGCTTTAAATTGTGTTTCATTTATTTCTTCTGTGGAACACAACAGAAAATATTTTGTAGAATGTTGGTAACCAAAGCAGTTTTCAGAATATCTTCTAGCACATTCCACTGAAGAAACAAAGCCATACACATTTGTAACAACATAAGCTTGAATAAATAATGACAGAATTCAAATTTTCACAACGCATTACTATGTTTGAAGAATTTCACTTATCAGCAAAATATGTATATTTAATTTATAAAAGAACACAGGGTGGGAGAAAAAAAAGACTAAGGCTAGAATGCATGAAAGAATGCAACATGTGATGTGAGGTAAGGGTCAATAAGAGAGAGAAACAGGAAAATATATAACATGAAAGATGAAAACAGAGTGGTAGAAACACTATAAAGGCTGGTTTTTCACAGATGCAGTCTTATGTAGCTCCAGCTACAGAGCCCTGCTGTGAACTGAGGCTCTGCCACTGAGCTCACATACAAACAGCACAAAAACATTCATTCCCTATGAAAAAGTTTAAAGATATACATTGTTAAAATATATTTAAAGTATATTAAAACATTTAAATACAGTCCGCTGACAGACTGTCTCGTATTAGCGTTTCCGCCCTTTTCCGCCCGCCATTTTCTCCAGACTCGAAAGCAATGCAGGTGTTTTGTAGTTGGGTGTAAAAGTGAACAAAAGAGTCTTTATTTTCTCCCGACATCAGAGCCACTGAGGACGCAGTGAATTAGTTTTGTTTTTGATAGTAAAGTGCCACCAAATACATAAAAAAGTGAAATCATTATGATTTAAAGAGCCACGCGCCAAAACGGGTCACTGTGAAAAGAACTGTTTTTGACAGGGTAAAAAGGGGGTTGAGGGATTTTAACCCAAGTATGTTGCAGATATTTCATGAGGGCCCTAAAGAATCATACCAACTTGTGGGAAATAGCCATCCGATGTCCGTTTTGAAGTATCATTAAAGTAGATCATTAAACTTGTGCACTGTATTCCAATATTGAATATCTTGACTTTTGGTTTGACATAACATACTTAAACCTAGAAATGAATGTAGGCCAGATATGATTTTTGGATAAGTGTTAAGATTAAACTTAACCAGTGTAATATAGAAATTGTACATTATTTGTGATTACTGTGGTCACCTCATAAACTTCAATTGTAAGAATCTTTCCTGCTGCCACACAGATCTAATATAAACATGCAATTTTTTTTTTTTTAGAAACCTTCAGACATAACTGACTGTGTATTTAACAGTTTAAACGCAATAAGACATGAAAGAGAACTTAGTTTAGTACTCATGTCCCGAGTGACAGTCTTTTTCTGTGTGCGTGCGTCGGATGTGTGTGCTCAGAAAACCTCATATCAAAAGTTTAAATCAATATGGTTTAAAACACTTTTTTTTCATGATATACAGAGTGTTAGGGGTAATGCATTACAAGTAACGCATAATATTAATAATATTACTTTTTCCAAGTACAGTGCCTTGCAAAACTATTCATACCCCTTCATTTTTTTCACATTTTGTTTTGTTACAGCATTATGTTAAACTGCTTTAAATTAACCGTTTTGATAACACTTTATAATAACTATCCGTTATAACTAGTTAATAGATCATTAATAAACTGTTAGTTAATGAGTTATAAATGACTTGTTAAATAACAGTTAATAGTTTGTTAATTATTTATAACTGTGCCTTATAGATAGCCAATAGATAACTTACAAACTGTTAGTTAACAAGTTATAAATGACTTGTTAACTGTATTTTAATGATTTATAACTATACCTAATAAATTAGTAATAGATCATGAACAAGCTGTTAGTTAATTACTTACTAAAGACTTAAGTATCCGTTAATAGTTTATATATGTTATTGGGACGTTATTCTAAAGTTGTAACTATTCTTCATTTATTAACTGTTAGTAAATGAGGAATAGTTGCAACTTTAGAATAACGTCCCAATAACATACATAAGCTAATAACTAACACTTAACTAATACATTAACTCACACTTTACAGATCAGTTGTTCATAGTTTGTTAACCATCTACTAATACCAGTGAAACATGGTAGAACAGCAAATGGATGGAACAAGTTCAAGCTACAGAAATTTGATGTGATATTTAAAATATAACATTTTTGTACCTCAACCTTGTTCCACCCATAGGCTTTTCTGTGTACTGTATTTTACCAAAGAAACTCCACAGATGAAATGTTGAACATTGTGTTTCATGAATAGAAACACACATACTGAGCCATCACATGGCAGAACAGCAGTATACAACACAATACAAACCCATGAGGTTTGGGCACTTTTTTGTGCTAAACATGAAAACAAAATAAATAAAAATCTAGCCATTGGCATTATTGATATGAACGTGTTTTATCACACCTTGGACCCTCTATACTGAGTGAACCAGCAGCGATGCGCAAAATACTGTGATAAATCCAGGTACTGTCTGGAGAAAGAGAAAGAAGTCAACAGCGGGTACTTCCAGTAAAAAGAAAGCTACACCTGTGGACCATGCTGTGCACATGGACAACAACGGTGACGGTAAGAAAGACTGTTTGCTATGTTTTCATTAAAGATGTTTGATCAGGATAAAGTGCCCAAACCTCATGGGTTTGTATTCTGTTGTATACTGCTGTTCTGCCATGTGATGGCTCAGTATGTGTGTTTCTATTCATGAAACACAATGTTCAACATTTCATCTGTGGAGTTTCTTTGGTAAAATACAGTACACAGAAAAGCCTATGGGTGGAACAAGGTTGAGGTACAAAAATTGTATATTTTAAATATCACATCAAATTTCTGTAGCTTGAACTTGTTCCATCCATTTGCTGTTCTACAAAGTTTCACTGGTATTAGTAGATGGTTAAACTATGAACAACTGATCTGTAAAGTGTGAGTTAATGTATTAGTTAAGTGTTAGTTATTAGCTTATGTATGTTATTGGGACGTTATTCTAAAGCAACTATTCCTCATTTACTAACAGTTAATAAATGAAGAATAGTTGCAACTTTAGAATAACGTCCCAATAACATATATAAACTATTAACTGATACTTAACAAGTCTTTAGTAAGTAATTTACTAACAGCTTGTTCATGATCTATTACTAATTTATTAGGTATAGTTATAAATCATTAAAATACAGTTAACAAGTCATTTATAACTTGTTAACTAACAGTTTGTAAGTTATCTATTGGCTATCTATAAGACACAGTTATAAATATATAACAAACTATTAACTAGGGGTGTGCGATATGACAATTTTTGATCGTGGACGATTAAAATGTCTCCACGATCTGCTTTTGAATAAATATCGTAGTATCGTGCTACAGTGTGCCTCCGTCTTAATATACTGGACATTCACTCACGGGACACTGCACTTATTCATATTCGCGATCACAAAAGTACATTATTTGAATGTGCTTCAAAGTCTTGCCGGTAAAATAACGCCATTTGGTCCGCGCGCTGTTCTGGCATGCGCTTCATGAGCGCGTAAACCTGAAGCACGTGCGCTAAAAGCCTGTCAAACACCACCTGATTACTAAACTGAGCTATCTTTGGCGTTTAATTTGCTTATACTGTCAAAAACACCCAAGGATTACATATAAACACAGTCGGTTGTCTAAAGTGAAAGTAAACAGTTAAGAGAAAAACGGATGCGCGCCTGTATAGATGCGTGCAGCTCTGCGACAGAGCTAAACATGCTGTCGATTGTCATTAAAGGGACAGTACACCCAAAAATGTTGTCACTCACATGTCCTAAATCTCTATTAATTTTTTTTTCTTGTGCTTAACACAAAAGAAGATATTTTGAAGAACGTGGGTAACAGTAGCTGGTCCCCACTGACTTAAAATAAATAAATAAAATATATGGAAGTAACTGGGGACCCAGCAACTGTTTGGTTACCCACATTATTCAAATAAGTTTTATGTTCAGCATGTTTTATGCTTAAAAAAATGCGAGAGTGAGTAAATGATGACAGAATTGTCATTTTTGGGTGATGATACACTAATAAAACAAAACACAAAGGAAAATCTCTCACTGCTCTTGACTGAAGAACAGTTGCTTTAAATGTTGCTTCTATGTATAATTTATGTATATAATGTATATAGTGTTTTATTTTTATATTTGTTAATTACATTTCTTGAATGCTACTGATAAATACATGTACTGTACCTGAAAATTAAAGCACTGTTTGTTTTATTTGTATAGTATGTGTATTTGTAACATGTAGCTTATCTTTGTTCTTATTTTTTAAAAACTAAGAAAATAATGACAAAGATTTTTTGTCTTCGCCCACTTTGGCTTAAATATCTGCCATTCTTTTTATTTTATATTTTGTTACCTTGTAAGGTTTTGGTTTTAAAATAGAAAAATTAATTTGGCTGTACTACTCAGACAACTTGTAAAAAAGTAAAACCAACATGACAAAGAATCGTGATAAAATCGTGAATCGTGATATTTCTTGAAAAAATCGTGATATGATATTTTTACCATATCGCCCACCCCTACTATTAACTGTTATTTAACAAGTCATTTATAACTCATTAACTAACAGTTTATTAATGGTCTATTAACTAGTTATAACTGATAGTTATTATAAAGTGTTACCTTAGTTTTTCCCTCATCAATTTAGACTCCATACACCATAATAATGACAAAGCAAAAACCAGATTTGCAAATTTTACAAATTTATTAAAAATAAAACACTGAAATAAGTACATTGCATAACTCAGTACATAGTTGAAGCACCTTTACAGCCTCAAGTCTTTTTGGGTATGATGTGACAAGCTTTGCACATCTGCATTTGGCAATTATCTGCCATTCTTTACCTCACCTTTTCACCTCTCAAGCTCTGTCAGCTTGGATGGGGGCTGGCAGACATTTTCTAGAGTCCTAGTTGTTCCAATCATCTTCCATCATGGATAATGGAGGCTACACACTCCTGTGAACCTTCAATGCAGCAGATTTTTTCTGAACTCTTCCCTAGATCATTACCTTAACGCAAGTCTGTCACTGAGCTCGACAGGCAGTTATCTTGACCCCAGGCTTTGGTTTTTGCTCTGATATGCATTTTCAGCTGTTAGACCTTTTCTGAGAGGTGTGTGCCTTTCTAAATCATACTCATTCAAATGAATTTGCCACAGTTTAACTCCACTTGAAGTGTAGTAACATCTAGAAGCAATATGAATGCTCCTGAGCTAAATTTCGAGTGTCCCAGAAAAAGTATGAATACTTATGCAACGGGATCTTTTCAGTTTTTTATTTCTAATAAATTTGAGCAAAAGGGAGTGTAGATTGATGTGAGGAAAAAAAGTAATTTAAAGTAGTTTAACATAAGGCAGCAACATAACAAAATGTGAAAAAATGAAGGGGTATGAATAATTAGGCAAGGCACTGTAACTAGTAAAGTAATGAATTACTTTTTAATTGACAAGAAAATATTTGAGTTACTTTATTCAAATAAGTAACGCCAGTTACTTTCCCCCCTCATTTATTGATTAAAAGCTCTCCTGACCCCATGTTGAGAGAAATTGTAGGATGTTACTTTAGTTCTAGAATAAATGTGAATATGCAAAAAAATAATCTCACTCACTAAAAAAAACAAAACAGATACAGTATTCCTCAAAATAAATAAAAACTGTGAAATTCAATGCAAACCTGTAGTAATTAAATGTGTTAAATAATACAAATATCCTTTATATATGTAATCCCATTTTATTAACCGATGTCTTTGCTGCCGACCTTCGATTATCCAATTCATCCATACTAATAAGCAAAAATTACTCAAGATAATCTAACATCTGTTTACCTTTTTTATTCCTGAAGAGCTGAGATTTTTCTTCTGTGGTCTACTGTACAGACATCAATTTACTTTTCTCTCAGCCTGAGGCTTTTGGTGTGAAAAGGCTTTCACATTTGACAATAATAGAACTTTTTATATTAAAAACAAACAAGCAAGCCCTGCCCAGATTTAAAAAGTAACTAAAAAGCGACGTAACGCATTACTTTCCATAAAAAGTAACTAAGTAACGTAATTACTTTGCATATTTATCAAAGTTAGTTTGCCTCGTAAATGAGCTGAGTGCATTTTGAAGGCCTCGAGGCCAAATTAACTGACTGTGTAGGCCTCATGGCCTACGTGACTGCACTTATGAATACAAGGAGATACTATAGGATGAGATGTAAAAAGTCATTAAAATTCTGACAGCTCATCAAAATCCTAAAATGTATATGCCTCTGAAACTTTGGGGTAACCAGAAAATGGTAGATAAGAGAAGGTATCTTTTGAAAAACAGACTAGCAGGTGGTTTACTACAACGAAAGCAGATGTTATGTAAAATAATAAACAACTGTGGAAAGTACTGGGAATAAAATATCAAAGAATGGTCTGTGCTCATTAGACAGTGCGTGATAGTGAAATAGTACAATGTGACTACCATAGTACAAAGATGGTAGTCTGGACATAGAAAGATTCAGATTTTCTGCCAGCATCTCGGCTTTGATGTCTTCTTGCAATTAAGTCTAATTTCAACAACAACAACAACAACAACAACAAAAAATTAAGTTTAAACAGGCATTTTTAAAAAGGAAATATATCAAATGTGCTCAAATGAGAGAGGCTGGATACATTATTTCAATCTGGCACTGCAATACCAGGTCAACTTTAGGTTAGAGCAGACAGATGGTGAACAGAGTGGATGAGTTTGCATCATAGCCTAACCAGACATAGCGTGATGAATCAACAAGCAACACGGTCTCATGTAACCTAACCTTTGCCTGACAACATTAGGTCTGGGCTCTCTAGTGGAATGAGTGGTTGGCATCTTTGTACTTCTGAACTTTCATGCTTATCTCCATATGCCACCTAAAATTCTCTTCTCACTGTGGTACTTCACCTGATATGCCATTGTATGTGTAAAAAGACATAACTAACCAAATGATATCATGTCAGCAAACTTTTTAAAATCCAGCATTTAGTCCTCTGACGTGCTCATTGCAGCATACACAGAACTTGTAAATATATGTGTGTGTGTGTGTGTGTGTGTGTGTGTGTGTGTGTGTGTGTGTGTGTGTGTGTGTGTGTGTGTGTGTGTGTGTGTGTGTGTGTGTGTGTGTGTACCTGGTATTCATCACGTTGTGGGGACCAAATGTCCCCACAAGGATAGTAATACCGGTATATTTTGACCTTGTGGGGACATTTCTCAGGTCCCCATGAGGAAACAGGCTTATAAATCATGCACAATGAGTTTTTTTTTGAGGAAGTAAAAGTGTGCACAATCTCCTGTGAGGGCTAGGTTTAGGTGTAGGGTAGGTGCAGGGCAATAGAAATTACGGTTTGTACAGTATAAAAACCATTACGCCTATGGAATGTCCCCATAAAACATGTAAACCCAACATGTGTGTGTGTGTGTGTGTGTGTGTGTGTGTGTGTGTGTGTGTGTGTGTGTGTGTGTGTGTGTGTGTGTGTGTGTGTGTGTGTGTGTGTGTGTGTGTGTGTGTGTGTGCGTGCGTGCGTGTGTGCGTGCGTGCGTGCGTGCGTGCATGTGTGTGTAGACCTTTTTTGTCTAAATGGTTCCATTAAGAATCTTTAACATCTAAAGAACCTTTATGTTTCACAAAAGATTCTTTGTGGCTAAAGGTTTCTCAGATTATAAAAAGGTAAGAAAGAGACGGTTCTTCAAATTAATACATTTTTAACAGTAAATATTCACAACTTTTTGATTAGTAATATGCATTGCTAAGAACCTCATGTGGACCACTTTTAAGGAGATTTTCTCAATATTTAGATTTTATTATTTTATTTTTTTTGCAACCTCAGACTCATATTTTAAATAATTGTTTCTCGGCCAAATATTGTCCTATAACAAATCAATGGAAAGCTTATTTATTCAGCTTTCAGTTTATGTATGAATCTTTATTTTAAAAAAATGACCCTTATGACTGTTGTCCAGGGTCACAATTTAGGAAATTCTAGAAAGTTCAAATTCCAAACTTTTAAGCAGCACTGTATAAAAAAAGGAAAGCAGAAAGTTGTGGCATAAGTTTTCAAATACAGCTTTAATTGTGGTTATGCCAATGTTTCCACAGAGCTGAATCTCCAATATTTGGAGTCGTGAATGTGAGTTATCCTGTCTTTGTGAGCTGCACACAAAACAAATACACAGCGCAAATAGTCAGGTTCATGAACAAATAACTAATTTCAGCAGGTTCTTTTTAATACACCACTTTCACTAAGACTCTGGTTGTAGGGTATCTCTTTCCTCACAGGCTGGAGGCTCATGTGGTCATATCTGTTTCTGCCTCAAAAGCTGGACACAGTTAGAAAAGTGTCTCTTAAGTTTTACAGATCCATTATTCACTTACTAAACCACAACCAGGATATGTCTGGCGATGTTCTGAACGAGTGTGCTGTTCACCACAATAGCAAAAAAAGGCAATCACACCAGTAGGTAATTGCCTCTGGAGTATGTGAACTACTGTATGTGCAGTATGCATTTATATTGAGCTATTTCAGCCATGAAAGGCTATCCAAACATGGAACTGAAAATAAAATGCAATGGAGAGGCCAAAGAAAGTAATTGGACTCAACTAAAAATTGTAAAACTATGTTCACAGTGGGGTGCACAGCACGAAATGAAATCACGCTGGACTGAAGTACCAATCCTTGTGTATATTAAACATCAAACATAGCAGAGACAAGGAAGCTCAGAATAAGATTTTGCATGCCAGGTTCCACGAGGAAAACCATCTGACCCATTCAACCCATTGAATCACATTGCATTCCACCGTCCTGGAAGGTTTTCCTAATGGTTTAAATTAAGATTTGTAGAATGCAGAGACCCCTGCCATTCTAGGACTGTAGACCCCTGCCATTCTAGGACATCTTCACAACAACACAAACCTTGCCTGCTAACAATCAAATGACCTAAACCATTTTATTTCTCTGCTTTTTTACCTCTGTTCTAAATATAAACGGTTGTTCTTTTAAAGAGGATCAATGTTATTGCACAGTGCCTTGCAAAAGTATTCATACCCCTTCATTTTTTTCACATTTTGTTTTGTTGCAGCATTATGTTGAACTGCTTTAAATTAGCTTTCCCCACATCAATTTAGACTCCATACACCATAATAATGTCAAAGCAAAGACCAGATTTGCAAATTATACAAATTTATTAAAAACAAAACACTGAAATAAGTACATTGCATAAGTATTCATACCCTTAACTCAGTACATAGTTGACGCACCTTTACAGCCTCAAGTCTTTTTGGGTATGATGTGACAAGCTTTGCACATCTGCATTTGGCAATTATCTGCCATTCTTTGCCTCACCTTTTCACTTCTCAAGCTCTGTCAGCTTGGATGGGGGCTGGCAGACATTTTCTAGAGTCCTAGTTGTTCCAATCGTCTTCCATTATGGATAATGCTTCTGTGAACCTTCAGTGCAGCAGATTTTTTTCTGAACTCTTCCCTAGATCATTGCCTTAACGCAAGTCTTTCACTGAGCTCTACAGGCAGTTATCTTGACCTCAGGACTTGGTTTTTGCTCTGATATGCATTTTCAGCTGTTAGACCTTTTCTGAGAGGTGTGTGCCTTTCTAAATCATACTCATTCAAATGAATTTGCCGCAGTTTAACTGCACTCGAAGTGTAGTAACATCTAGAAGCCACATGAATGCTCCTGAGCTAAATTTCGAGTGTCCCTGAAAAGGGTATGAATACTTATGCAACGGGATCTTTTCAGTTTTTGTTGTTACAAAGTTGTTACAAACCTGTTTTGTGCTATGTCATTATGGTGTATGAGATGTAGATTGATGTGAAAAAAACATAAGGCTGCAACAAAAAAAATGAAGGGGTATGAATACTTTTGCAAGGCACTGTAGCTCTGTCTGTTCCCTTGTAATAAAACTGGAAACTATTGACACAACAACAAATCCTTAAACTGTAATGGAATCAATAAACACAAACTCCAGGTACCTGATTGATTTTCATTTCAATAACGTTATCTTTCTCTTTTCTATACACTACAGCAGGGTTCCCCAAATCTTACCCTGGAGGTCCAATGCGCTGCAGAGTTTAGCTCCAACCCTGATCACACTCACCTACCTGTTATTCTCTAATGATCCTGAAGACCTTGATTAGCATGCTCAGGTGTGTTTGATTAGGGTAAGAGCTAAACTCTGCAGGAAAATGGATCTCGAGGTCCAGATTTGATGATCCCTGCACTACAGAATACAGAAATGCCATTACATGTAACATGGATTGCATGTATTATAAATCAATGCTTTTTTAAATTTCATTCTTGGGTAACATTAGGTCTCAAAACAGTTTAAATGCTAATTTTAATTACAGATTGTAAGATGAATCCATATTGATTCAGTTGGAGAAGTTAAAGATAAAATTGTGGAAGCAATGATGCAAAACCAGGTGCACGTGCCTCACAGCTGTAAGAAAGAAGATCAATAGACCATAGAGCAGAAGTATTACGGGCAGTTTTTTTTTTTTAAATACATTTTTATTTCCAACAGACAGGGATAATACATTTGCTGTCAGTTTATGCATATACTGTATGTGAAAAATACTCATAGCAGCTTTTACTGGCTACAAGCAAATTTATTTGTGCAGGCTTGAAGGGAAACTACACTCAAAAAAAAACTATTTAGTGGATTTACTTAAAAAAGGATTGTCAAGTGGTTCCACACAACTATATTGAATAATTTGTAAAAGTAACAATTTAGTTGTATGAACAAAATAAATTCAAGTAAAGCTGACAAAATGTCTTCAATTAAATCCAAATCATTTGTATTTGTCACTGTTACATATAAATTATTTGTGCTGTTTACTTTCATTTACCTTATTAAACTATTTCTCTACGAGTGCAAGTGGAAAACCATTTAATAATGATAAGCATATTTGTATTTTTCACAAATACATTTATTTTCTTCTCAAGGTCTTACAATGAGAAAAACATTTTAATCATTCTTAAGTAACTCAAGGTAGGCAACAACATACTTGTCAATAGAAATCTTGCAACATGATACCGATTTTTGCTGTATATGACACTCAAATGCAAAGCACAAGCCTAGGTGACATCTCCTTGCTTCTGAAGCACTTTCACTTAACTCTTAAAATCTGATGGAGGGTCACAGACCAGGTTTGATGATGTAAATTCCAGTGACTGTATTAGTCAGGTCTCTCTCTCTCTGCATTCACAAAGTCCTAAAAGGCCTATCCACAGACCTTAGTCAGGTCATATTAATTTTAGATCATACAGGTTTGGAATGACATGAGGGTGAGTAAATAATGACATTTTGTCTTGTTTTCAAACTCTGAATATCAGGTATTTCATAGTAGTTAGCATGTTTGTGAATATTAATAATAAAAAAGGAAAAACTAAAAGTGATCCATGTGTCTTACTGCTCTATTGCGGCTGCAGTGACATGTGGCAGAATTGCTAGTTTATATCTTGCAACTGTGGCTTTTTTTCTCTCAGAATTGTGAATTTATATCTCGCAATTGTGACTTTTCTCAGAATTACAAGTTTATAAATTGCAATTGTGACTTTTGTCTCAGAATTTTGAGTTTCTATCTCACAATTGTGATTTTTCTTCTCAGAATTGCTTATTGTTTATATCTTGCAGTTGTGACTTTTTCTCAAAATTGCACGTTTAAATCTCACAATTTTGACTTTTTTCCCCGGAATTACAGGTTTACATCTTGCAATTGTTTTTTTCCCCCCACAATTCTTACTTTCTTTTTTGTCAGAATTACGAATTTATATCTCGCAATACAGATTTATTCTGAGATTTTCGAGTTTATATCTCACAATTGTGTGACTTTTCCTCAAAATTGCGAATTTATCTTGTAATTGTGATTTTTTTTTTTTAAGTTTATATCTTGCAATTCTGCCTTTTGTCTCTGAATTTTGAGTTTATATCTCACAATTGTGATTTTTCTTCTCAGAATTGCTAGTTTATTTTTTCACAATTGTGACTTTTTTCTCAGAATTACAAGTTTATATTTTGCAATTGACTTTTCTCAGAATTCTGAATTTATATCTTGCAGTTGTGACTGTTTTTCTCAGAATTACACGTTTATATCTTACAAGTGTTATTTATTTTCACAATTCTTACTTTTTTCTCAGAACTGCAAGTTTATATCTCGCAATTGTGACTTTTTTTCTCAGAATTTTGAGTTTATATCTCACAATCGTGATTTTTCTTCTCAGAATTGCTAGTTTATTTCTCGCAATTGTGACTTTTTTCTCAGAATTACAAGTTTATATCTTGCACTTGACTTTTCTCAGAATTCTGAATTTATATCTTGCAGTTGTGACTGTTTTTCTCAGAATTACACGTTTATATCTTACAAGTGTTATTTATTTTCACAATTCTTACTTTTTTCTCAGAACTGCAAGTTTATATCTCACAATTGTGTGACTTTTCCTCAAAATTGCGAATTTATCTTGTAATTGTGATTTTTTTTTTTTTAAGTTTATATCTTGCAATTCTGCCTTTTGTCTCTGAATTTTGAGTTTATATCTCACAATTGTGATTTTTCTTCTCAGAATTGCTAGTTTATTTTTTCACAATTGTGACTTTTTTCTCAGAATTACAAGTTTATATTTTGCAATTGACTTTTCTCAGAATTCTGAATTTTTATCTTGCAGTTGTGACTGTTTTTCTCAGAATTACACGTTTATATCTTACAAGTGTTATTTATTTTCACAATTCTTACTTTTTTCTCAGAACTGCAAGTTTATATCTCGCAATTGTGACTTTTTTTCTCAGAATTTTGAGTTTATATCTCACAATCGTGATTTTTCTTCTCAGAATTGCTAGTTTATTTCTCGCAATTGTGACTTTTTTCTCAGAATTACAAGTTTATATCTTGCACTTGACTTTTCTCAGAATTCTGAATTTATATCTTGCAGTTGTGACTGTTTTTCTCAGAATTACACGTTTATATCTTACAAGTGTTATTTATTTTCACAATTCTTACTTTTTTCTCAGAACTGCAAGTTTATATCTCGCAATTGTGACTTTTTTTCTCAGAATTTTGAGTTTATATCTCACAATCGTGATTTTTCTTCTCAGAATTGCTAGTTTATTTCTCGCAATTGTGACTTTTTTCTCAGAATTACAAGTTTATATCTTGCACTTGACTTTTCTCAGAATTCTGAATTTATATCTTGCAGTTGTGACTGTTTTTCTCAGAATTACACGTTTATATCTTACAAGTGTTATTTATTTTCACAATTCTTACTTTTTTCTCAGAACTGCAAGTTTATATCTCGCAATTGTGACTTTTTTTCTCAGAATTTTGAGTTTATATCTCACAATCGTGATTTTTCTTCTCAGAATTGCTAGTTTATTTCTCGCAATTGTGACTTTTTTCTCAGAATTACAAGTTTATATCTTGCACTTGACTTTTCTCAGAATTCTGAATTTATATCTTGCAGTTGTGACTGTTTTTCTCAGAATTACACGTTTATATCTTACAAGTGTTATTTATTTTCACAATTCTTACTTTTTTCTCAGAACTGCAAGTTTATATCTCGCAATTGTGACTTTTTTTCTCAGAATTTTGAGTTTATATCTCACAATCGTGATTTTTCTTCTCAGAATTGCTAGTTTATTTCTCGCAATTGTGACTTTTTTCTCAGAATTACAAGTTTATATCTTGCACTTGACTTTTCTCAGAATTCTGAATTTATATCTTGCAGTTGTGACTGTTTTTCTCAGAATTACACGTTTATATCTTACAAGTGTTATTTATTTTCACAATTCTTACTTTTTTCTCAGAACTGCAAGTTTATATCTCGCAATTGTGACTTTTTTTCTCAGAATTTTGAGTTTATATCTCACAATCGTGATTTTTCTTCTCAGAATTGCTAGTTTATTTCTCGCAATTGTGACTTTTTTCTCAGAATTACAAGTTTATATCTTGCACTTGACTTTTCTCAGAATTCTGAATTTATATCTTGCAGTTGTGACTGTTTTTCTCAGAATTACACGTTTATATCTTACAAGTGTTATTTATTTTCACAATTCTTACTTTTTTCTCAGAACTGCAAGTTTATATCTCGCAATTGTGACTTTTTTTCTCAGAATTTTGAGTTTATATCTCACAATCGTGATTTTTCTTCTCAGAATTGCTAGTTTATTTCTCGCAATTGTGACTTTTTTTCTCAGAATTTTGAGTTTATATCTCACAATCGTGATTTTTCTTCTCAGAATTGCTAGTTTATTTCTCGCAATTGTGACTTTTTTTCTCAGAATTTTGAGTTTATATCTCACAATCGTGATTTTTCTTCTCAGAATTGCTAGTTTATTTCTCGCAATTGTGACTTTTTTCTCAGAATTACAAGTTTATATCTTGCACTTGACTTTTCTCAGAATTCTGAATTTATATCTTGCAGTTGTGACTGTTTTTCTCAGAATTACACGTTTATATCTTACAAGTGTTTACTTTCCCAATTCTTACTTTTTTCTCAGAACTGCAAGTTTATATCACGCAATTGTGACTTTTTTTCTCATAATTGCTAGTTTATATCTTGCAGTTGTCACTTTTTCTCAAAATTGCAAGTTTATGTCTTGCAATTGTTATTTTTAACAATTCTTACTTTTTTCTCAGAATTGCACATTTATATCTCACTATTGTGACATTTTTCTCAGAATTGCAGGTTTATATCTTGCAATTGACTTTTCTCAGAATTACGAATCTCAAAATTGTGACTTTTTTCTCAGTATAACATGTTTATATTTTGCAACTGTTATTTTTTTCACAGTTCTTACTTTTTTCTCAGAATTTCAAGTTTATATCTCACAATTGTGACTTTCTTTCTCAGAATTGCAAGTTTATATCTTGCAGTTGTGACTTTTTACAAAATTGCTTCAAAAATTGTTTGATATAAACTCGCAATTGTACATTAATTTAACGTAGTTCTGAGAGGAAAAAAGTCAAAATCACAAAAAAGTCCTCTTTAAAAACTCACAATTACCTTTTTTTATTCAGTGACAGAAACAGGCTTGGATGCTACATTTTTCATTACATCAGTATCTTTCTCTGCATCACAGTGATAACAAGCAGCTAAAATTGTCTGTCATGAACCATTTCTAATTAAAGAAAAAACAGACACTTGAATTGAAGCAAAACACATAACAACACTAATCGGCAATCATTATTTTTCGCCTGCTGTGAAAAATGTCTAGCTGCTTTTCTCATCGATTTGTATTCACAGTTTTTCTTCTCTCTTTTTGTAACTGTTATCACAACTCATTTGCTTTCGGTCCAGGCCAATTAATCACCAAGGGAGAACAACAGTGTGCATCTGACAACGACAGGAGCACATAATGAAGTCTGTGACATGGGGCTATTCAATATACAATTCCCAACCTTCCTCATCTTTTTTCTGTAATACCAATGTTGTAGTCAATTATATAAGAGAAAGCAAACAATATAAAGGTGTATTTTCGGACATGCACATTTCAGCAGATCAGAAATTTTAGCAGCATGATCTGATAAAATCAAGATAACCGAGATAAAAGAAATGATTTCAATACATTATTTATACATCTGTAAAGCTGATAAAAATGCAGCGAGCAGAGAATTGCCAAGGTGCATGATTGTTCTCTGTTATGGTAAGAAGCTGTGAAGCCAATGCTTGTCAAATGGCAGTCAAGACAAGCTTCTACAGCTGCAGAAAATAGCAATATGTTGGTTTGAAATGTGATGACCAAATTCAAGGTATGTTTACATGAAAACAACTCTGCTAAAACTGAAAAGGGTGGGAAAATATTTTCTTATATTTTTCATTAATGCCAATCCAAGGTTAGCACTGACAGAATGATAGATCTCAGGATAGAGCTGCTAATAAGCTTGATAATAAGCTTGTAAACTCTGTTGTCAGATGTTTTTTCACTCTTTATCTTGATGCCCTTAAGGTTGCTTACAGATGTGCGTCATTCTGCATTGTTCAGATTTTCTACTTTTTCAGATTGATAATTGCATGTGTATTAGCAGTATGTGAGAGTGAAGGGAGTCTCTCAGTTCAAGCTGCATTCTCTTCATAATTTGTTTTGATGTCTTTTAATACGTCATTTCTACACTTTTTGGTAGGCTGATGCTAACTGGTTAGAAATTATTACTTCATTCATTTATTTCTGTATTCACTGTTAATTTGAAAATGACTTTTGAAAAGATTAAGTATTTCTCATCTATAATTTACAAAACTGTAATCTTCCAAAAACTCATTTCAGATGAGTAACCCCAAATACATCACTATGAAGCAAGTCTACTAGGAATTCAGCCTCATTACATCAATAGAGTAGCTATGGAAGCCCGTTTCCGCCACTGATTTAAAAAGGTAATTGCGACTTTTTATCTCACAATTCTGACTTATTTTCTCGCAATTTTGCATTCTCACAATTCTTTTTTGCATCATATAAACTCACAATTCTGACTTTTCTCAGAAATGTGAGATATAAATGCACAATTGTGAGTTTTAAGGTCCAGTTCTGAGGAGAAAAAAAGACTGATATGTTCACAGAATTGCGAGTTTATATGTCAAAATTTTGACTTTATAACGTGCAATTGTAAGTTTATTTTACACAGTTCTGACTTTATAATTCACAATTGCAAGTTTATTTCTAGGAATTCTGACTTTATAACTCAAGAGTTGCAAGTTTATATACAAAAGTCCTTCATTCAAGTGCAGTGAGTGATTTTCTCTTTGTATTTTATGTTTTATTAATATTATGCACAGAGACAGCAATAGGAATATTATTTGCTTTAAACGCCACTTGGATCCAATATACTGTTACACACATTTCCATTCTCAACTGTTTATGATCATTTAAGAAATAACTGACAATGGTTTACATGAATAATCACCAAGCGCCTCATTTTGAAATATTTTTACATGTATTTGACCATTTAGATGTGTACCTTGAGCTAAAGGATAACTTTACATGACTGTGTTCTGCTCCGTCTCTGAGCGCATACACAGAACAGCGCAAGTTCTCTTTTTTTTGCTTTTAATAACACAACATCAAAGAAATATTAATTAATCAAAGTAACGTTACATGATTTTGCTGATTTGCATGTAAAATTAGGCTTTTATGGAGGAATGTTTCATCTCGATTACTGCATTTTCATGATCGCAAAAATCCGAAATCTAAATCGAAACTGAACACAGGTACCAAGTTTTGTTTACAGCAAAGTAAAACCATTCTTTAACATTTTTCTTTACAATTCCTTATTTCGTACTTCTAATTTGTGACCAGTTTTTTGTTCTCTAGCTGAAACGACAGTTAGCGAAAGCTAGAGATTACCAAGTATAAATATGGATATTTTTTGTACAAAAACCCCGGAGCCATGTGGAGCACTTTTTATGATAGATGGATGCACTTTATTGGCCTTTGAAATCGTAAACCCCATTCACTGCTATTATAAAGCTTGGAAGAACCAGGACATGTTTCATATAACTTTGATTATATTCATCTGAATGAAGAAAGTCATATATGTCTACAATTGCTTGAGGGTGAGTAAATCATCCGGTATATTCATTTTCGGGTGAACTATCACTTTAATATAAACACAACACATGTGTAAACTACTAACCACTTCTGCTTCATCTTTTCATCAACTATTCGTCTGTTTTTATTCACCCTAGAGCTCATGTATTTTGAATGCAGTATTTAGTTTAAATCATGTATGTTTCCATTACAAATTCACATGGAGAAGAATAGTTCCCAAGTATCAAATAAATATCAGACCATCACAAACCTTGTGACCAGTCTGACCACATCACCAATGAATAAATCAAAATAAAAACAAATGTACTAGAGAAACAATAAATAAACATGAAATCATCTTACATTGTAGCCAGCACACAAACACACTAATAAGACATTCATCTTACTGTGACCAGTTAGTTTGGGAACCACAGGCCATAAACAGAGCTGGTCCTCTTGCTCAGTATTGGATCTTGATGAAAGATACACCATTTCAAATAATATGAGCTGATGTTGCTTCCCCAGCAGACAATAGTAGAAAGGCAATATTGGCTGCTACAGATAATAAAGATCTTCATGATAAGGAAGACATTCAGAAATCTTACTGAGCATCTCACTAAATCATTTTTAGCTTCATCAAAAAAAAAAAATAACACAAACTCAAAAGTCAAATTCTATGAGAAAAGCCTATTTTTAGTCTTGTCAGGTTTGACTTTGTTGTTTTTCCAGTCCAGTTTGCAGTTTTGTAAAGTCTGAGGTACAAGTCAGACAGGGAGGTATTGGTCGAGAAGATGAGAAAAAAGCACAGAAAGATCTCGTTTTGATATGAACTGGCATGAGATCAGATGAATCTGGCAAGCAGTGACCCATAGGATAACATGGCATGGGATGCAGCAAAATATTTGATGCCTGTCACAACTCCAATTAAGTTCTCATATGTAAAAGTCATTCAGGCGTTATATCTCAAAAAGTGGTCAGCAGTTATAATAAAAATACACTTATTAAAAACTCACAACTGATGGTGAAGGTTATGAAGAGGTGCTGTTTTGAGTCTGTTTTCAGATTGTCTCCATGGCTGATCATGTGAGTGGAATTAGAGACATTAATGAGTCTGATGACTCTTTTGGCATTCAGGGCTCATTATAGCACCTCTAGTCTCTCCTAACAGACTCTTGGTTCTGAATGACTGAAGATCTGCACAAAGTTTGGTTTCAAACATTAAAACACAGACAGAGGATAGTTATAAATCTGTGGAAGCCCGTTTCTGCCACGGAATAAAAATAAAAAAGGTAATTGCGAATTTGTATTTCTTTTTTGTATATCTTTTTTCTTGCAATTCTGAAAACTGATATAAACTCACAATTCTGAAAAATTAAGTCAGTTGCATAATATAAGATCAAAATTGCCAAGTTTAAAGTGAGACTTGTGAAACATAAACGCTGACTTTTTTTCTTAGAATTGCAAGTTTATATTTCACAATTGTGACTTTTTTCTCAGAATTGTGAGACATAAACTCGCAATTCTGACTTTATAACTTGCAGTTGCGAGTTTATATTGTGCAATTGCAAGTTAAGTCAGAATTGTGAGATATGAACTCAATGTCTTTTTCCCCTCAGAAATTGACTTTATACCTTGCAATTGCAAGTTTATATCTCACAATTCTACAAAAAAATTCTACAAACAGAACTGTGTGGAAAAAAAGTCAGAATTCCGACATACAAATTCACATTTGCAAGATAAATGGTCTGAATTGTGTTTTTCTCACAATTCTGACTTTATTTCTCACGACTGTGAGTTTCAATTATGCAATTCTGAAAGAAAGCCAGAATTGCATAAAAAAGTCAGAATTGTGTCCTGCAAAGCTTTCACTCTCCGCACAAACGATTGGATATGCGCCTATTAGTACACATTTATCTAGGTTAAATGATTAAACTAATATTGTGATATGCTTTAAGTTTTTTTATATCTAAGGATTTTAATTTAAATCGTGATGACTTGAGAAGGCTAAATTGATCTGTCTGCCGCTGACAATTTTTAAAACAAATGTTTGTTTAATAGCCTATTTAACACTTATTTAGGCTACTTTCTTATTTAAATGTATTATTTCTTTGATTTATTTTAGCATTTTTTTAGGCTGCTTGTTCACTGACGGAATTGCTCAAATAAACACGCACGTTTGTTAATAATGTTTGAGCCTCATTTATTTATATATAAACACCGCGCCACCGGCGGTAGTTGGTCCATTACCACCGCGGGGGTAAAATTCTGCCACGTCACAGCCCTACAGTTCCAACCTACCATAAATACGTGCACTACATGTTGTATTTTAAATCTAAATTTAACATTCAATGACAGATATTTCAGCACAATGAATGGTTTTGCGCTGAGTGTTAATTGTCTCCCTGTCTGTGTTCCAGTCTGAAACGCTCATTCAGTAAAGATTTCAACTTAACACAGACTGCCAGAATGGACTTTTATGCATAAATGGAAATGCTTGTGTGAATGTGTGACATTTACAGATAAGGATATGACTGTAATCTGAAAGTTTTCACGCTGAGGATGCAAACGAATCTGTCAAAGCACCTCACAGGGCAAGCCATTACGCTATTAGCTTCAAGTTTAAAATAAGGAATTCTCATGTTTTGGGCAGCTTGGATCACTTAACTCTACTGCAGCATCTCAGTCTGTTTCCTACACTATTTTTAGAAGCATTTGTCTATAGAAATGCGTCATTCAGTGCTGTAAATTGAGGTGATCTTCTCAAGTTGTACGTGGACTGTGGGTGGACCCGATTAATCGATAATGAGAATCGTTGTCGACGAATTTAATTAATTCGATAAGAATCGATTTTATCGATTAGTTGTTGCAGCCCTACATTACTGTCTGTATCACTCCACTTGTCTCTGTTTGTTCCATTCACTTTTGAATCATTCTAAACCGACTTGTACTCTTGTAACCAATAAAAAGTGTGTTCTATATAGTATGAATGCGAATAATATGAATGAAATCCAGAAACACTACATTCATTATGTTGTCATTGTCATGTGACATACACCGTTGGTGCATTATCACTTCAGTGCAATTTACAAATCGTCTTCTCTGACATACTACTCTTTTCACTGTTTTCAACTTGTATATATAGTAGTGAAGTAGGCATATTTGGATGGAGTCTTTGGCTGTATCCGAAATTACTTAGTGTCCGAATTCACTCACTCGTTTTCATTCACTCCTTCAAGTGAACTGTACGAGTGGACTAATGTAGGGAATAGTGAATAGGGTATAGGGGGCGATTTCGGATACAGCCTGTGTGAATGAGTCATTGAATCAATTACTCAACTCATTTGTTATGAGTCATTCAGGAACAAAAAATAAATAAATCAGCAGATATATCTATATTTTAGGCTACAATAGAGGCACAAAAGCTGGAGCTAAAACCCAGGTCCAAAACAGAGGCCAGAGATTCTGGCTATCAAAATTGGCCTTGATGTTGTTTTCACCCCAAAGACCACCAGCTGTAAAATAGCTCAATTTGACAGTGACGTAGATATGCGTTTTAGCATGAGATGTAAAAAAATTCTGGCTGACAAAGAGGTTGAGAAGCACAGAGAAAAACAGCAAAGCTAGAGGATGACTGAATGTAAAATAATTTGCTGTGTGATTTACATATTCCATCTGCTTCTATACAGCTCCAGTGATATAAAATGGCCTTTTACATCAGGCTATTCATGTTGCAATCCTTTGAGTTGTGAAAATCATTTTGCTTGTGTATATGCATCCAAGTACTTGTGAGTTTGAATTCATAAAATGAAACATTCAAGCATATCTTTTATAAACTGATATTCTTATCACAGACTTTGCAATAGAAAACACTCCATTTTTTTACATTAATATTCATGCAACATGTTGCTTATGGTGGCATACATTTCAGATGGGAATCTATTCCTCAAAATGCAATCTGTGACATGGCCAAAGCTGCAGAAACAGCCTGAATCTTCTGATAAGGCATAAACTGTGTGACAAAGCACAGCATCTTTCCGTTGGAACTACTGCCATAGTCTCTCTGCATCACAGCTTGAAAAAACAAGCACCTAGAGCTAGAAAAGGCAAAAGCACAACATAATATGTACTAAATGTTCGTGCCTGTCTATATTTAACACACAATTAAAACCTTGGAGAAGCCAATTGTTGCAGTAAACATGTAGAATGTGAAGAAAAACAGAGTGACTGATCAAAAAGGACAGGTATGGAAACACTGCTAAAGAAAGAAATGTTGAACAGCGAACAGATGTATGTCTGGCATATATTTTCTCTCCCACTGTAGAGCAAACGTTATTATTAAGTAAGTTACAAGAGTTCTGCACTTTATGTTACAAACCCACACACATAAATGCTGTGCAGTAAAGGGTGCACCAGTTTCCTGTTTTGAGATTATTCATTTTATAAAACAGATCACCCACTGTAGTATTAAAGTCATCAATAATGCAGTAGCTCCTGCTCTTTTCACCTCTAATTAGAGTATCAACACCATTATACTTATCAACAGCCTCCAGACCACATAACCTAATTTAAGACGTGTTCACACTTGCCAGGTTTGGTTCATTGCTCTGTTAGTGCAGTTCATTTGAGTAAGCCTAGAAACCGCCATTCGAACCTTGGTACACACCAAAAAAGCTGACTTTTCCAGGGGGACTCGACCCACTTCTAAATAAACTCTGGTGCAGTTTGACTATATGAACTCATATTATAGTGGTTTGACTGATGGACGCAACCCAGCAGGCACTGGATGTCAATATAATGTCAGGTTGAAGTTGGACCCCAACATCGGACAGACGTTGCATTTTGGTTGAGAATGAAAATCGGGTTGGTATTTGATGTTGCATTAACATTGGATTTTGTTTACACAACCTAAAACAATAAAATATCAAGATCACCCGACATCAGTATTGGACATCAAATTAAAGTTGACGTCTTATGACATTGTGTGCCTGCTGGGAATGTGGACCAAAGACGTGCACTGACCAAAAACTGGACACCGTGTCACAAGATGGGACCCTAAAAAGACCAAATTCTCAATACTTGGTCCTTCTGATCAAAGGAGCTACTGCTGTCTCCTTGTAGTAGATCTTCATCTTTACAATGAATGAAATCTTTGCACAGTTTTAACTACTTTACACATTATGTACACTTACAGCAAGCACATTTAACCCAGCAGACAGCATTTTTTTCTTTGAATGTTCCGTAAGTTCGCAAAATGTACATCATAAAAGTTGTCCAATCAGGTTATGACTGTATGCTATAGTTGTGCCTTCTGTTTTGCCTTCTCTCTTTTTTGGTTCTGTGTTGAAATTGATAGTCTAAATGTGGACCTTTTTTTGGTCCAGAACAACCCTGTTGAAAAAAACATGTTTTAAAGCATGGCAGCTGGTTTGAGTTGTTGGTTCTGAGCTGGTTATGAGCTGTTCCTGAGCAAAAGCTGGTTGTTTAGGACCAGCTTGGGGCTGGCACATGACCAGTTTAAACCAGCTTTATAACCAGCTCAGGACCATCTAAAACCAGCTCATGATCAACTAAGGACCAACTTAAACTAGCTCAAACCAGCTGCCATGCTTTAAAACATGTCTATGCCTGTTTGTATTAAAAACACAATTAAAACCTTGGAGTAACTAATTGTTGTGTTAAACGTGTAGAATGTGAAGTAAAACAGAGTGACTGATCTAAAAGGAAAGACTGCTAAAGAAAGAAACATTGAACAGCGAACAGATGTATAAGTCTGGCATATAATTCCTTTCCCACTATAAGTAAACGTCATTATAAAGTAAGTTACAAGAGTTCTGCACTTTATGGTATTCATTGCTATTTTATTTATATCTTTATGTTGTTAATGTTATTCATTTTACAAAACAGATCACCCACTGCAGTATTAAGGTCATCAATAATGCAGTAGCTCCTGCTCTTTTTCACCTCTAATTAGAATGTCAACACCATCATAATTATTAACAGCGTCCAGACCACATAACCTAATTTAAGGCGTATTTACACTTAGCATATTTGGTTCATTGCTCTGCAGTTCATTTAAATAAGTGTGAATGCTGCCATTCGAACCTTGGTGTAAACAAAAAAAGCAGACGTTTCCAGGCCGTCTTGGCTTGCTTGTAAATGAACTCTGGTTCAGTTTGACTATATGAACTCTTTATATTATAGTGTTTTGACTGATGGATGCAACCCAGCAGGCACTAGATGTCAATATAATGTCAGGTTGAAGTTGGACCCCAACGTTGGACAGATGCTGGATTTTGGTTGAGAATTAAAATCGGGTTGATATCAGTATTTGATATTGGATTAACATTGGATTTTGATTACACAACCTAAAAACAACAAAATATCAATGTGGACCAAAAGACATGTGCACTGACCAAAAACAGGATGGCATGTCACAAGTAAGGACCTTAAAAAGGACAAAATGCCCAAGAATAATTGGTCCTTCTCATAAGCGCTACTGCTGTCTCTTTGCAGTAGATCTCCATCTTTGCAATGAAGGAATTCTTTGAGCAGTAACTTTACACATATTATGTACACTTACAACAAGCACATTTAACCCAGCAGACAGCATTTTTTTCTTCTTCTGATGTTCTGTAAGTTAGCAAAACGATCATCACAAAAGTTGTCCAATCAGGTTATGACTGTATGCTATAGTTATGCCTTCTGCTTTCTATCTTTTTAGTGGTAAAATGTGGTTCTGTGTTGAAATCATTAGTGTGAAATGAATACTACACGAACATGGACTACTTTCTTTTTTTTTTGGTCCAGAACATCCCTGAAATAACAGCATAAGCTGGTTTGGTATGTTTTGGAGCATGGCCGCTGGTTTAAACTGGTCTTTAGTTGGTCATGAACTGGTTTAAGCTGGTTATCAGCAACATGACAAGCTTAAACCAGATCATAACCAGCTCAGGACCAGCTTAAACCAGCTCATTACCAACAAAGGACCATCTTAAACCAGCTGCCATGCTTCAAAACATACCTAACCAGCATATGCTGGTATTTTCAACAGGAAACATAAAGAACCAAAAGAACTAAACTACAAGTGTAAAGACACCCTAAAATTACAGCACACGCAAACAGCTGAATAAAGAGTAGTTCTGAGAGCAGTGCAAAGCATATTACCCAACAAAGTGCTTGATAGTCTTTTTTTTCTCACCCCATAACTGAGATCCAGATCAAAGGAGTTGTAATGGTCTCTTCACTTTGGGGTCTAATTTATGAAACATGATTTTGAACTGCTCCACTACTTTAGACTATCTTGTTAAGAAATCTCAAATATCAGTGTCTTTCTGTTCACCTTATTCTTTAACATGAAAGTAAGCCTTGGAGTAAGACTTCCGGTTCATTAGCCACTATAAAGAAATAATGAGAAGAATAACATTGTGCAGCACATGTTAAAACTGTTTGCACTACAAACCAGTGTGCTCATAATAAAGATAATACATTAAAATAATGTCAGAACAATTTGCAATATTAAGCAGCAAAACCAGCTGTTTTGTACAGCTAAAAAAAGCTGGTAGCAGATGAGACCAGAAGTCTGACCCATAAAATTTACTAATGGCCATGCACTCTTACGGGAAGAAAAAGGTAAATAGACTGGCTTGTGGCAGAAGCCTTAAACAGCTTGTCTTTGCTCTAACAGCATTATGAACATTGCTACTGGAAATAGCATGTAATACTGCAAGTTAAAAGGTTACCAGGAAATTAAATTTTACATATATATGCTTTTAAAAAAATAAATGTTAGCTGCCAGTCCAGATTTCCCCTTGAGGCTTCCCTTACATGATTTAGCCAACATCCTTCCTGACTGAAAATCCCCAGTACATTTCCAATAAAGACTGTGATGAAAATGCAAATAGATTTGTTTACATTTGGGAGAGGCTTTTATCCAAAGCACTTTATGTTGCATTCAAAACTACAGATTTTATCAGTTCATGCATTCCCTTATAATTAGACTCATGACCTTGCTGATGATTCAGAAATGCATGAAAAGAAAAGAAGCTGAAGGACAAAATTACAGGTGCTTTGCAACCATGCTAATCAGCTATACCATTATATTTGTACTCCCATTGAGAATGCAAATCTTCATCTTTAAATAAAACAAGCACAACATATTTTATGGGTCAAGCAACTCCAATGGTGTATCCCAGTTTCTAGATATTTTTAGAGATGATGTGATGTTTGGAGGTTTTTCATTATATCAACATCTTGAGGTGTAAGACCTGTGGTTGACAACACTGGATAGATAATACAGACATTATCGATTTTGTGTCAGTTTGCATATGTATGTGTATTTAGACTGTGGCAAGGGTAATTTTGTACACATGGCATCCATGGTGTCATGATGAACATTAAACATTCATGGAATCTTTCCATTTCACTAAACAGTGGTAAAAGGTACAGAGGTAAAAGGTTCTTTGGATTATTAAACTGTTCTTTAAGAAAAACTGGTTGATCTGTTCACTGAAACGTTCTTTGGGAAACCAAAAGTGATCAATCTATGGCATCACTGCAAAACCTATTTGTGACCCTGGGTATATTTGTAGCAATAGCCAACAATACACTGCCTGGGTCAAAATGATTTTTCTTTTATGCCAAAAATGATTAGGATATTAAGTAAAGATCATGTTCCATAAATATATTTTGTACATTTTCTACCATAAATATCTTAAAACATATTTTTTAATAGTAATATTCATTGATGCGTTGGAACTTCAACTTTAAAGGCAATTTTCTCAGTATTTAGATTGTACCCTCAGATTCTAGATTTTCAAACAGTTGTATCTCAGCCAAATATTGTCCTATCCTAACCATACATCAATGGATGATTTATGAATCTCAATTTCAAAAAATGGACGTTTATGACTGGTTTTGTGGTCCAGGGTCACATTTGTATTTGAAACAATGGAGCATGCCGCTATAGCAACAGCATGGTCATTGGTTTGATTTCTAGGTAATGCATGGTAACATTAACTGTATAAAAGCCTCTGACAAATAAATTAATGCAAATGTGATTTAAAACATCTTGAAGTAAGCTATTTGTATTAAAACTGATTGTTATAAAGATGATAATTTGTTGCTCTATTGATTAAATCGAATGTTCTCAATATAGCTCTTAAAAATAATCTTGTTTTTGAATGGTTTTATGAAAAGTGACAAACACCAGTCCCACCAGAAACGACAATCAATGAATGTATTTTAGTAGGCTATTAGAATGACTGTTACAGGTGTGAGAAATTTTGCGAGTTTTGAAACTGTACCACCTACAACTTGTAAGCAAAACAGTGTAAACTTTCGAAACGGAGCTTTTAGTAATGTGCTCTGAGTACGTACCGAAGCAGGAGTTGATGAAGCCGTACCACATGCAGCCGTGCCGTCCGAGCAGCCACCGTCCCCGCAAACTGGACGCGAAGCTCAGGGTCGTCCCGAACATACACACCAGCATGTCACTAACGCTAATATTAAGAAGCAGCATGTTAACCGGCGTCCTAAGCGTCTTAAACTTACAAAAGAGAACTAACACGACAAAGTTATTTAAAAAGCCGAAAGTCATGATGAATCCTAGAAACACGGACAGGGCGATGAAGCCCGCGCGTGAGAGCGTCTCCACCGGCGAGTCGCTCCAGTCCTCATCCAGAAGAGTTAACCGGTCTTCCTCGCTCATGTTAAAGCTGTAGTTTAAATCAGCCTGCTCGGAAAACATCCTCAGGAATAATTATAAAAGTTGTTTTGAGTCACTGCTGGATTTAGTGAGGCAAGAGCATTTAATTTATCCGTTACTCTCGTTTAGTAAACACCTCAGCGCAGCTCGGCGCATCAGCATCATGATTCGGTACAGATGATGATGATGATGATGATTCTCATTGACAACGCGCTTCACCTTTGAGACCACTTTGGACTGTTGACAGATGGGCTTCAAGTACGCAGACTGACTATCTAAGTAGCAGTCAGACAGTTTTGCTCATTAAAGTCCGCAGTATCCATCAGAGTTTTTGAACTGTTATCAGCTTGTCAGCGTGTAGCTGCAAATTAATGTTGACCGTTTGGCGTCCGTTCATGTGCTTCCTCATTTGTCTGCACATTGTTGCATTCTAGAGGCAAAATGTTGTATTCTCAGTCCCAGCTGTGAACCCGTCGTTCAGTAGGCTATCCCAGATGAGTGCGCCAGCTTTGCTGGACGCGCAACAGGCGTGTGATATAAAAGCATGTCTTGACGTCACGAGAGAACGATATGAGCTCATTGTAATTGACGTACAAGAAACAACCTACCACATATTCAGTTATCTCTGGATAATTTGATGATTTAAAATATACACTTTACAATGGGCTGACTGATGCAATGTCAATACACCAACTTAAGTTATATATTCTGTTTTACATGTTAAAATATAGGCTGCAGAATACCACCATAATGATACAGGTGGTAAAACAGAATTGAAGTTCATTAAACTAATTATTAGACTAGTAAACATACAACTGAATAATTCTTTGAACATTAAATAATGTAAATAGCCTACTGTATAGGCTTAACATAAAATACTCAATATAACTAACGACTAATGACATAATAATGTGACTGCTAACATCTTTTCTTCTTCTTCTTCTTCTTCTTGTTCTTAAATACATTAGTATTTTTACCTAAACGCACAAAAAAAAGAACTCTCTTAATGAATGTACGATTTTGAATGTAAACTTGATATGGCAATTTATACTTTTCATATAAATTCCTTTTTTTATCAGTGCCATGCAATGAGATAACGTATCAGGGTCAGAAATTAACGAGGGCTTGTGGCATAAATGCCACCAAAATGAACAAAAATGCACCATATAAATTCCCTCTGCACAATTAAACAACATATTATGGCTGTCGCAATTAAAATGAAATGTGAAAATTATTAAAAGGTGCTAATTCATGGAATTACATTGAGATTCGCTAACACTGCACACTGCTGAGCTGTTTCTGCATTTCTGTTGAATTTAGGAATGCATTCAGAGGTGCTCAGATTAGTCAGCGCTGCTGGAGCTGTTGATGTGCGCACAATTATGTAGCTTCAGTGATTATAACGGCAGTTTGCATAAGTTGTGCTAAACTTGGCTAAGGTCATGGACTGACATGTTTGTCTATTAAGCCAGAATGTGATATGCCCAAAACAAAACATTATTATTGTTTTCTATATCGATAATCATTATTGCAATATAAAGAGCAATAACCTAAAATAATGATTTTGTCATAAGATTGTAGTCTTATGAGTTCCCTGAGTTTTGCATTATTTTGTACATCTCAAACATAAATCAGCAGAAGTTCAGTCTATAATGGGTAACAGTTCTTATCTGATCTCCTCATAGGATTCCAGCAAGGACTACAAAGGATCGAAGTAGCATGAGAAGATGACACAGGTAAGAAGGGAGCTTGAGGAGAAGCTTGTAACCTCAAGACCAGCCGTCGAGGGGAATGAAGATGAGTGGATTAAATTGTGTCAGGTAAGTGGCTGCAGGTGTGGGTGATCAGTAATTGGGTGATTGTGAACAGGTGTGAGCCTGAAGGGAATCTTGGAAGTGTAGTGTGCTGAGGTCACTGATCTTGTAATGGATATAGTGATGGAGGCTGGTGGGATGATGGCTGGGGGTGAGAAGGCGCAATCACACCAAAAAGAGCTCACGTCGGTAAGGAAAGGTGGATGGTGCTCTGGGGGCACGGGCTCTGGAGGGCTCTCTGGGGATGCGGACACTGAAGGGCACTCTGGGGGCGCAGACTCTGGTAGTATAAAAGTCTGGATTAGGTTTTTGGGGCTTCATTGTAGGAGCGGCCCCTTTGGTTGTGTCTGGGGGGCTAGATTTATTAGAGCGGCACTCCTGGCTGTGATGAGAGAACTTTGTTTGTTTGAGCTGGGAACAGCACTCCTGGCCATGACTAGGAAACTGGATTTGTTAGAGCTGGGAACGTCACTCCTGGCCTTGACAAGGAAACTAGGTTGGTTATAGCTGGGAATGGCACTCCTGGCAATGACTATTATAATTGGCAACACTTTAAGTATTTGACATATTTAGACATAATTTAGATGAGGGAACTGGGTTCGTTAGAGCTGGGAACACCACTCCTGGCCATGACAAGGGAACTAGATTTATTAAAGCAGGGAACAGCACTCCTGGCCGTGACGAGGGAACTGGGCTTGTTAGAGCTGGGAACGTCACTCCTGGTCTTGACGAGGAAACTAGGTTGGTTTAGCTGGGAATGGCACTCCTGGCCATGACTATTGTTATTGGCAACACTTTAAGTATTTGACATATTTAGACATAATTTAGACAAGGGAACTGGGTTCATTAGAGAAAGTGGTAGTTCACTATTAGCTGACTCAAGTGTTACTACATCCTTCTAAAAGAATTACTAATTATTTGGATCCATATTCTAAAGTGAAGATCATGGCAACCCACTGCCATCAGAAGC